>NC_051157.2:94762066-94899386 GCF_013339745.2 Dermacentor silvarum
CCTTCGACCGCGGCGGCGTATGCTTGCTGCCAGCGTTTTGACCAGTGTTGTCTGCAGTCATTCAGTGTGATCTATTCGTGTTTGTGTGTGCGCGCTCACACCACGCTTGTTCATTCAGTTAGTAATAGTCGGGCCACATTTTCCAACGCACGCTACGCATGCAATGCAGCCCGGATCGGCAGTGCAGCGCTACAGGTGTGTCCCTTCGCACGCGCTGCCCACGGGAAGCGCTTCTCATCAACACCACCGTTTCACACGCGCCATCTCGTGGTCATGGAGTCTCTCTTCATGTCGTATACTTACGCCGCAGCACACCTGCTTACTTAATCAGCTCATGTTTACTACAATTCATATTGCTACCAAAGCCGCTCACCTTACTTCGTATGACATTGCTGTGTTGCTATCGCATTCATTGCTTCGCCCTTAGGGCGAAACTGCGACATTTTTTTTTAATTTCTGCCTAAAAGCGGCCGTCACGTCCTCGAGCCCTGCGGCGCCCAGCGGTAGGGTGGCTAGCGTCGCAACGCCTTAGCCGCGGGACTACGTTAAAACACTGTAATTAAAGCGTTCAAAATTATACATCTTTATATTAAAAGGTCTGTCTGCATTGCCTGTACCTGTCATACCACATAATACGTTTAGGTTTGTGTTTACCAACAAATGTTTAACTTGACAGAAAACTGATTTGCACTTCGGCACAATTGAGGGCCGCATTTCGTGCCTATATAAGATCGTACGCAAGTTGGCACAGTATGTAAAAAAAAACAAAGAAAAAAAAAAGAAAGAAATTTGCCGCGTATCTGCGTGCTTCGCTGCAAATGTCGTCGAAAGACGATAGTCTTCTGCCGGCCGTACTACATGAGTGCTGGTCTGATCCGCGGCCACCCGTGATGCTGTTCTCGTACCATTTCCGTCCTGGCATGAAGGTTTGTTTGAACAGATTTCATTTCATCGCATTATTTCATCAAGCGGCCATTTATGTTTTGCCCTGCCTCAGACAGCGCTTCCTTTATGTTGAATCGGCCGCATCTGGCTGGCATTGATAAAATTGAGGAGGCGCTGCGTGAGACATGGACGCCATCTGGCAATACATCGGGAAACATGAGCTTGTGCAGAGGGTTTCCTTCCTCCATGGCAGAGGGCGCTCGTCGGCGCGCAGTCGGGGAACGTCGTTCGTTGGCGCGCATATCATGGCATTTTCAGGGCAGCTTAAGAAACTAGGGTCTTTAGAGTTACGTATCTATGTATTTTCTATTAAAGGAACACACCTCCTAATACTTACCTAGTGATGTTGCGCCTCAGATATGCGTAATATTTACTTTGTGATCGATAACGTTCACAAGTATGAACAGCCGTACCAGTTTAAGTAGTGTGGGCGGTAAGCAAGTGGTCCAACTTTGGCCGGGTGGCTGAATCGGGTGACAGACAGACAAACAGACAGACAGACAGACCAAATTTTCAGCGTTTAAGTTCCCCAAGAAAGACTATCGTCTTTAAAGAAAGGCGAACGTGTGGTGTTGGTGCTGTCAGTGCTCTATGAATTCTTGTGTCAATGAATCTGTTCATGATTACGTCTGTGTGTAAAATGTCTATGTATGCTTGTTAATGTGACCATGTGTATTGTATAAACCGAACAGTGTGACTATGTGCGTGTGTTGTTGATTCTCAAGTGTTCTATGAATTGAATGTGTATGTGTACAGTTGAATACTGCTCTAAATTTATGTGACCATTGTGTGAGCTCTATTAATTAAGACATAAATATAATCTCTGTGAATTAATTGAATGTTATATAAAAATGTGTGTTATAATATTATAATAATACGTTCACACATGTTTCGCGTGGGGGAAAAATCTTTTTGTACATACAATTTTTTTAAATATTTTATTGCCTGTAGCCTCCGAGACCATTGCTCAGTGCGTGCGAATCTCGAAGCCTTGTATTGGCGCCCCTAGTAGTTGTTTCCTAGTTGTTAAGCCTATAGTCGTGTTGCTGGCTTCACTTGCCAGAAGTCGGCCATGTTGGTTTTGGAAAGGGAGTAACAGTTGCTCCCAGCCATGAGGGAGGAAAGTTCCTCCATTTAAAGACGAACATAGGGGTCATCGCCGTTCCTCCTTTAAGAGAGCAAGGGTCGCTCCTTTTTTTAGTGTACAAGTGCCGCAAATTTCTTTACAGCCTTTGCAAATGCTGAAGCATAACTACAGGGAGTCGTCTAATCTGAAGGTACATATTTCTGAAGCCTTACCTAATTAAAACTACTTCTCTGATAGTGTTTTGGAGTTCTGCGCTCATTGTTATCTCTAAAGCCCAATTCAATAATTGTCGCCCTAAGTCAAGGAACTTCGCGAAGGAAGCATTCAGCATTCTTCATTTTATAAAATCCCATATTTAATAGTTTACTTTCGTAAACCAGAGGTCTCAGCACGCACTAAAGCACTACGGTAAGTGACGCCAGAAGTGCAGCCAGCGTCAAAGGTAAATATACCTGGTAGCGAAGCTCCCATAGAAGCCCATACTCCATACCCATACGTTCAAAACATGGCGGTTCTTCGGCGGTTCATGCGGCTTAGCTCCATCTGTGTGAGGAGGGAACACTTCCGGTGGAAGAAAAAATAATGTTACGTGATATACGTTAAAAACAGAAGTGACGCCACTTCATTCTCAAAGTTGCGCAATTTGTTTTTGGAGGCCTGCTATTATACATCTGTATAATCAAATGCCCCGCCAATCGACTTGATGGGCGTTCCGAGCTTTCAACGCGGAAAGTGATGCAGGAAAAGGTCAGCCGTTCGGGTGTCGAAATCGCATCCCTGCACAGAACATACTTTCTTTGGAGGCTGATGAATGCTTTGGATGTATAGTGCTCGTGCTTTCGTCGGACGCCAAGCCCATCGGCCAGCGCAGTCGCACGAAAACAACTAAATTAAACAATTATCTGGCGGTCGCAACTGACTGCTTTTGACAGAACAGGTCAAGAAACAATGAAACTACCTGCGTCACCAAATTTAGACAAACGTCGACAACCAAAACAACAGAACATGTGAAGGGGGCGTATCGTAACAGGTGAACTTTACGAGCACGCGTTTCTGCACACTCCAAGAGCTGAATTGCACTGCAAGTGATAGCGGCGTCAACGCCCACCGTTATCGATGGGCGCTTTCACCGTGGGCGCTGAAACAAGGTATTTATTGATAATGATCAAACAAATTAGAGTTCTCTTTTTATTGCGATAGCAATTATATGGACACTCAAAAGCAGATTTCTGCCGTCGGCGTCGCCGTCGCCGTCGCCGTGAGGTTCCGTATGACGTCATTTGGAGAAGAAATCGTCGCCGCGCGCCGAACGCTGTATGTGCGAGTGAACGGGCGCGAGGGGCGCGTCTTTCACGGGGGTGAACGCACGGCGGAGAACAAACGCGCGTTCTGCGCCGTGCTCACTTAAGGGCTGCAGAAGTAGGCGTCTCTTTTCTCCTTTACAATCACCATATATGTAAACGTGCCTTCTTCCGACGCGCGAGAGGCCGTGGGGGAGGGGGAGGGAAGGGAGGCGACGTTTAGCTGCGGCACGAAGTGCCTATTTTTATCAGAGGCTCCGGCAACAGTCACCAACGCCGCACGCCTTTTGAGCGAACGCGGGCAAAACGCCGATGGCGTCGACAAGTTTATACGGCTGATAAAGCTAATATCATTACTCCGGATTGACGAGGGAACGCGGAGCGGACGCCGACTAGTGCGGACGTCACCGCATCGAGCTCCACAGTTTTGATGCGCTTTTCTGGGTTACCTCCTCAGCACCCGGGAAAGATTGGTATCATTGCATTGACGAAGTCAAGCGGCACCAGAGGACATCACAGTTTTGGACCTGGGGCCGTTTTTCACGCCGCTACGACTCTAAGAAGACTTCCACCCCGCAGCAGCACCGCTAAGCCTACCAACGAGTAGGGAAGCGGCAGCTGCAACGCGGGAACGCTGATGGCGTGCTTGCAACAGACGGTGACAACGGCGCCCTCCTCGACAGCTGCGGCTGCGGCGGCGCAGGGGAACCCGACGAATAGCAAGACATCGATGCGGCTAGCTGACGCCTCCGATCCTGAGCGCGACAGCATGGAATACCAAGACGCCGATACACCGGAGCAAGGTAGCCAACGCGGCCCCCGAGCATCCATGCAAAAACGAGCCAGAAACCCAGCCGGTGACGAGGACGGCTGGCAAACAGTGCTAACGCTACGCCAGAAGAAAGCCTTGGCGCAGGGCAAGAAACTGAAGAAAAACGTCGAAGAAAGCAAAGGCAAGACCAGCCAGCCGCATCAATCAAAGCCAACACCCACCGCGAGACGGAAACCCTTTTTCCGGAAACTACCACCGCTGCCGAAAGAGGACTTTAAAGTGGTGTTTCGTCCGCATCAAGGACTGCCAATGAAAAACCTAACAAGCCCACAACTCGCTGAAGCCGTGATTACAGCCTGCCGAGGTCAAGTAAGTGGCGACAAGTTCCTCCTGAGACTAAAACCAGGGCCCAACATATTCATTGTGTCGACGCCGGACGAAACTACGGCAGACCACATCCGTCGCATAACGAGCCTAAACGTTAATGGAAGAATGCATGCCGTTAATGCATACGTGGCCACTGGGGAAGGCACCGGCAAAGGTGTAATACACGGCCTAGCGTCTCACACCCCTGCCGAAACGCTGATGGCGAATCTACGAATCCGCACGCAAGGAGTCGAGATACTCAGAGCACGAATGCTCGGCGATACCAAAACCGCAGTCATTACCTTTTACGGATCCATCATACCACGAAACGTATATTACATGGGTGGTGAGTTGGCGTGCTACCCATATAAGAACACTATTCAATTTTGTAACGCGTGCCGACAGACCGGGCACCGCACAGACGTATGCCCACAGCCTGATCTGCCAGTCTGTCGCACGTGTGGCACGAAAGAACCCCAGGCGGACCACGAATGCCTCCCCATCTGTGACTCTTGTGGTGGGGAACATTTAACAGGAGACAAGGAATGTAAGAGAAGACTAAAGCCCCAAGCACGTCCCCGTGCCTCCATCAAAACACGTAGTAAGAACCCTTGAAAAGACACACCCAAGCAGCCACCACCAGGACCAAGATGGCTCAGCTCGGATGACTCAGAGGACGAAGAGGAGGAATGGCCTTCGCTACACAGAGAACACAAGACAAAAGCCAGAGGTGAATCACGATCGAGATCCCACACCAGAACATCAAATCCAGCCAACCCAAAGAGGTCTAAGAAGGCATCACGCTCCCAGTCCCGGTCAAGATCGAGCACAGGAGACGAGGACATAGATATCCCCCGCCCAAAACCCCACTACCCGCAGCTCAACCCTAAGCCCAGGGCTCCAGGGAACAAGTCGGAGAACACAGATCACACAAAGGTGAGCTGGACGGGCATGGTCAAAACCGGGGCTCCCATTACATCAAATCCCGAGTACCAGAGAGTCTTAGCAGAAAATCGCATGCTCAAACAAACCCTAGAAGAAGTCAAACAGGAAATGGCCGCCCTCAGAGGACAGATTAAACAAATGGCTAAAGTAGAACAACCGAAAACCACAGTAGTGGAAGAAAATATCCCGTCGTCTCAAAAACCGATAGAAGCGATGCTACAGCAAATAATGCAGCAAATGCAGGGAATGCAAAATTTCCAGAAGCAATTATACGACGATTTTAAAACATTAAAAGAGCAAGTCGACGAGCTAGCCACCACTCAAAAACACTTGAATCGTAAGCGCGCTGCAGGTAGCCCAAATGCACCTACCCTTCGAAAAGCCAAAAACGGAGTAGTCTCTGACTCCACGGATGCGGAGGGTGTCACAGGCCATGGCCACTAATCAGGCAAAAACACACGAAATCGTTGAAATTTGGCACTGGAATTGCCGCAGTTTCCAAAAAAAAGGCGGCGGCCCTACAGTGCTACATCGACAAGGCGATTGTTAAGCCGGACATTATATGCCTGCAAGAAATTGGCAAATGCACGGTTAAATTGCGCGACTACTATACACATCACAACCCGGATTATCCCAGGATCGCGACGCTGGTTAGCAAAGGGATCGCGTCGACCGTTAGGTACCTTCCTAACGCTCAAACACAACACCATATAGTGGAACTCTTTCCAACTAAGAGAGGACGCGCCAAAACCCAAATAATCAATATCTATAGCCCACCTAAAGAGAGAGGCACGGATTTTGCGTCTATAATTACCCACGCCATGGGAAACATGGAGAGGAAAGACAGACTAGTTCTCGTGGGAGACTTTAATGCTCCGCACACAAACTGGGGATACAGAAGAGATACACCGAAGGGCAAATTACTCCTTCACGCCGTAGAAAATACAGGCCTACAGCTGGAAACGCTGCCCTCGGCACCTACTAGGACAGGGAACAGTGTAAGCGCCGACACGTACCCAGACCTCACTTTTTCGCTGAACGTTAGAGATGGTCACTGGCAAAACTTACAGGAAAACCTGGGGAGCTACCATTTCATAATAAGCTTTTCCACCGCCACTCCCAAACTCAAACGCGACCTCGGTTCCGCATCTATGACGGATTGGCCGGCATATCGCCAGTACCCAGTTTCCTTAAACCCGCCGGCAAATGCGGAGCAATGGGCGCAGGGCCTTAAAGAGGCCTACGAAGCCTCTACCAAAAAAATTACATTAACGACGGAAAACCCAGTGGTCGACCCGCACCTGCTACATTTGTGGGACTGCAGACGAGGACTTACCAAAAGATGGAATCGACAAAGACTAAACAGAAAATTAAGAATAAGGATCGCAGAAATCTCGGCCCAGGCGAGCGAATACGCACGTAAACTACAAGCAGAAAACTGGGCCCAGTTTACTGATTCCCTTAAGGGGACCCTATCGACAGCGAAAACCTGGGCCATCCGAAGAAGTATGATAGATCCAGAAAACACAAAGACCGCAACTACGCGAACCCTCAGAACACTAACCGGCACATACCAAGGCGACAATGACAAATTACTTCAGGAACTTAGGCAGCGATACTTGAACAAAAGACCCCGATTATGTCACGCGCGGTTACTCAGGTATAGAAAACGATGCGCTAGATGCCCCTCTAACTAAAGCAGAGCTTTTTGCTGCCGCACAAGCCCTTAGGAAAAATTCAGCTCCAGGGGAAGATAGGGTCACCAATCCCATGCTCCGCAATTTAAGTGACGAGCAGCTTGAGCGCTTAGTACACTATTTCAACGAGCAGATCTGGGAGACGGGGCACCTTCCACAACAGTGGAAAGACGCCACCGTCATACTCATCCCAAAAGCAGGCAAGGCTCGCAGTCTGCAGAACTTACGTCCGATATCCCTCACATCGTGCCTAGGGAAACTCTTCGAAAAAGTAATTCACACGAGGCTCACGAATCACCTAGAAGATCGTAGCCTCCTATCAGACTACATGTACGGCTTTAGGCAACACCTATCAACTCAGGACGTATTTCTCAGGCTTAAAGAGGAGGTCCTAAGCAATATTACTTCGGGAGGGGAGCACATGGTAGTCGCGCTTGCTCTCATAAGTGCATTCGACACCATGTCGCACACGCTCATACTTGAGGAACTAGAAAGAGTAGAATGTGGGGAGAAAATGTACAATTATATACGCTCCTTCCTCACAGACAGGAAAGCCACGATAGGAATAGAAGACATCAGGTCAGATAAATTCGACATGCCAGGTAAGGGTACCCCTCAAGGGGCCATCCTCTCGCCCCTTTTATTCAATTTAGGCATGAACAGACTAGCAAGACGGCTAGAGCCAATTCCAGACTTAAAATTCTCGCTGTATGCGGATGACATTACCCTGTGGGCGACAACAGGCCCTCTAGGGTACAAAGCACCAGTCTTACATGAAGCGATAGAAACTGTAAATGATTTTGCTGAACAAATTGGTATGTCCTGCGCGCCAGACAAATCAGAATGGGTAAGGCTACACGGCCGAAACTATCGGATAGATCAAAGCGTTAGCCTATGGTTAGGTAACAGGGAAATCCAGGAAAAACAAAGATTCCGGATCCCAGGCCTATGGCTACAAGAAAACAAAAAACGCAGAGCGGACTTCACTATCAAAACGTTAAAAACGACCACCAAACAAATAGCTCGCATGATAAGCAGAGTAACGAGGAAAGGCAGAGGTCTAACCGAGGCGGAGGCCATCCGACTAGTGCACGCGTTTGTACTAAATAGGGTCACGTATAGCCTGCCGTATCAAGAGCTCAGCCCTAGCGAAACCAAAGAAGTGGACGTAATAATACGTATGGCGTATAAAGCGGCACTAGGACTCCCACCCAGCACGTCCAACGAGAAATTACAAGCGCTTGGACTCCATAATACTTACGAGGAACTGAGGGCAGCGACTATGCTGGGGCAAAGGGAACGCCTCGACCGCTCTAAGGCAGGGAGACGGGTCCTTGTGGATTTAAATTTCCCTATTCGACCCCATTACTGCGAGGAAGATCTCGCTTCTGTTCCCGAGACATTACGAGAACAGCTGATAGTTTCCCCAATTCCGAGGAACTTGAGTCCACTCTACCATGGTGCAAGGCGCGCGGCTAGAGCGAGACAACTCACTAAAAAGTTCAGTGGGCAGGCACCGTGATGTCATTTACACGGACGTCGCAAGGTCCCATCATGGTCACGTTCTAACGGCAGTAAACTACTCCACACACTCAAACATCAAAATCTCGGCCTCAGTGCGCACCCATTGCACGAGCACAGCTGAAGTAACTGCAATAGCTCTAGCAATCAGACAAGCAGACGCAA
The DNA here is from genome assembly GCF_013339745.2 of Dermacentor silvarum. Lineage (NCBI taxonomy): Eukaryota > Metazoa > Arthropoda > Arachnida > Ixodida > Ixodidae > Dermacentor > Dermacentor silvarum. Next base: position 94,770,866 of record NC_051157.2, read on the forward strand.
GCGGGAACTCGATAGCGGTCCTGACAGACTCGCAAGCAGCATGCCGGATGTTCATAAACGGACGTCTACCGCGGATAACCCTCAAGCTACTAGGCGAAACACTAGGTGCATCACACGGCATTACATGGTGCCCGGGACACTCTGGAGTCGCAGGAAAATAACGGGCGAACGCACTAGCTTGGGAACTAGCGAACCGAGCAGACGACGCCCCAAGTAAAATACCAAAGGACCACACCCCGCACGACATCCTGGAGCACCAGCGTCGCGAACGACAAATCTACGCGTTTCCGCATCCGCAGCTCGGAGTAGGAGACGCTCGGAAGTACCGAAAAATCCAAACTCACACCTTTCCGCACTTGGGACTGTGGCACGCATAGTGGCCAGCAGTATATGCCGGTGAATGTCCCTGGTGCGGGGGGCGGCCTTCTCTTCCCCACATTATGTGGGAATGTATATGTAGGCCACCGAACTCGCCCCTACTACTGACCTCACTAAGGGAGCCCTGGGAGGCCGTCCTCGCTCGAGCTTACTTGGAGATCCAGAAGGGTCTCTTAGACCATGCTGAGCGTACGGCAACGGCCACTGGAGTCCTGGACGAGGGACCCACCCTTCCTGTTCCCTCGCCTCTCTCTTTTTTTTATTCAATAAAGTTTTTCATCATTATCATCTCAAGCGGCACTTTGGCTTCGGCTGCGACGAAACGTCCACGTTGAAATCGCGAAGTGGAACGCAGGCGTCAATGGCGGGCGGATGGTGCTAACCACGACGCCGAGCTAACTCGAGATATCGAACGCATGCGACAACGGCGAGCGGAGGAGCCGGCGTTGCGGGCAGAGCAGGTACGACGCAGCGAACGACGTCACTAGCCGCGCTGCCAATGGCGCGCCCGCTTGGGTGCAACGTATGAGAACTGACGTAACTGATGGCTCAGCCAATGGAGACGTTTATCGAAACATGGGACGAACGGTTTTTCGCTTCGCCTAGCCATATACAGCTTTCGCTGTAAAACAAAATTTGTGAGCCGAATCGCTCCTCGCTTCTATGTTTATTTCATTGATATATTGCCTTCAAAGTTTGATTTTAGTTTTCCTAACCGCATTTGGATCAAAACAGCAACCGTCATATCTAAAGCAAAATACACCAATGAGAAGTGAACTGAAGAAGAGATTCCAGGGAAAGTGAGCCGATAAATTGGATATTTCGAAACAAAGATAGAACACACAACTAGGAAGCTGTAATAACGTAATTTGATTTCACATGCTGGTTGTTGTAAGTGATTTGTATCTCGTGCCACTTCCGAACGTGAGGCTGCCCTTGTCGTGGGATGTCTATCGTGAGTTGGTAAGAAGTCTCTATAAAGTTTACAAAGACAGTACAAAGACCACCATCAGGTTCAACAACAGCAAGAAGTCGGTGAAGCAAAGGAATATTGACCCAGTGGTAGTCCAGTAAAAAAATAAAGTTTGCCTAAGAACAAAATATCGTGTAATTTGATAAATACGACCCTGGAGCTGTCCAGGGAAATTAGGTGGTCAGAGTCGGGAAAAGGTTAATCTGCTTATGAATAACAAGGTTAGAGGGGAACGTGCAGGAAGTGTATCGCCAGTGAAAGGAAATATTTTAGTTCATAAAACACGAATATGTGTAGGCCGGGCATTCTGAAACGAGTCAAAGTGCACACAGAAAGACTCTAACCAGCATGCAGCATTTTTGAGTTTGTACTTAAGATGAAGCTTTGCTTTATGATATCTTGTCTAAATAATTAAGAAAGTAGAAATTGTGTTGCTCAGTACTCACCCACCAGCATTAATGTTTTGTCGCATTGTATCAAGTTACAGTATACCGAGACCACAAATTCTTCGAAATTGTAAGGTTAAAAAAAATAACCTGGAGAATCAAGTTGCGAATTTTCCCCCCAGCAATACCTTAACAATATCCTAATTTTGTAGACTGCACCCAGTACACTTTTAAATGAAATTGTATTACATAGAACATTGAAATATACTACTGATTTGTGAACAGGACTTTCTTTAAAGCCTTCATAAACATTGTAACAGTCTCGCGTAAGCTGTACATAAGCTGGTATAGTACCAGCTTATGTACAGCTTACGCGGGACTGTTGGAATGCTTATGAAGTGTACATAAGCTGGTTGAGTACGTAAGCTGTATGTAAGCTGTACACGCAGCTGTACATTCGCATCTAGAATTTGTCCGCTACAGTTGTTCTAACATATGCACTAAAGTGCATACAATATTTGTTTTTGGTGCATAACTACAAAATCTGAAACTTTCGGTTACAATTTTGTATAAAAAAATTGGTGCAAAAAATGCAGAAGAGCCCGTGCACGTACAGTGCATTTGGTGCATGGCAAAGAATCCAGAGTCCACCAAATGTATCCAGAGTCCACCACTTCGGCAAGCCTGATAATCATATTGTTACGGGGAGAAAAGACGCTTGGCAATGCATTTACACGATGTATAGAACGGGTAGAAGACAGGCATACAAGATGAAGCCAGTGCGCGCGACTATCGGCGATCGTCGTCTTCGTCAGTCCTGTCATGATCGTTCGCTACTGCAGAGCCTCGTAGGAATATCTTGCATTTGGCATGCAATACACCAGAAATTATTTTTAAGTCTACTGAGCAGAAGCATGTAAGTCATCGCCACCAAAGCATAACAAACACTGCCAGCTGTGCTTGAATTAAGCGCCAGCACAGAAGCATTTTCGTATTAGTGCACTGAGAAAAAATGGTGACTGCACTGAGACACCACGTATTCGATGCAAACCCCTCCTTATGCTCTCGGGATTTTTTTTTAGTTTCCCGGTTTTCAGACCCCTACCAAGGCCTGCGACAAGTGAGTGACGCATCAAATGAAATGTCGCCGCAGGTTAGTATTTTGTCTTGCCATCTCCTTTGGCGTCTGATGAATGAAGAACTTTATTTCGTGAGCTTTTCAGCGCATGCGCCGGATGGAAGTGGTTCCCACTTCACGGGAATCCATATGCTGTTCTCGCCGCCTGGCCCCTGGTTACGAGCCAAAGCTGGTCTTCCAGGGCGGGGCTGGACAGCAAGATCTTCCATCGCTCTCTAAGGGGTTGGATGGGTAGGGGGATCATGTTAGAGTTAGGGCTGGTGAGGAGTGGTGGGTATTGTTGGCTAAATTTGCATTCTGCTATCATGTGTTGGAGTGTACCTGTCCCGTGACACACGGGGCCGTACTGGCTCGGGTACATGCAGTTTAGTAATCGGGGGTGAGGAAACGACTCTGTCTGGATCTGCCTATGTGTTGTCTGCTGCTCCCTCGTTAACTTGAGGTGTGGCTCGGGGAAGCCTCTGTCTCCCGTTTCTGCAATATTCCACTATGTCTCTGTACGTGACCAGTGGTTGGCTCTTTGCGTTCTCCTCTTCCCTTTCAGCGGCTGTGGCCCGGTGTGACAGCGCTCGAGCCTGCTGTTGGGCAAACTCATTGCCCTCCACTGCGGAGTGGGTCGGAACCCAGAATAATTCTATCTCTTCCCCTTTCGGGGGTTCCTTGCCTTTGAGCGCCCGAAGCACCAACCCGGACACCTAGCCTGACTGGAACCTTTTATACGCTTGTTGCGAGTCTGTGACCACTCTGGTCCTGCCGTGTATAGTTAGTCTAAGCTGCACACCTTTCGCGCACCTCTCAATAGGTGCCAGGTCGGCCATTTCGTAGACGGACGTCCATGTCGTGGCATTGCGGGCATATCAAAACGAGCGAGGTTATTCATTATGAGGAGGAAATTTGCGTAGACCTTTTGCGACTGTTTATCAGTGATTTTAACTTCTGCTCTGTATTTTGGGTGCACTTTGCGTAAAGTATTTTTGTGTGTATCTGTCTACCCCAAATAACATTTTCACTGATACAAGAACTCGTGTTAGATTACAGGTTTATTGCAGGTGGTGATAAGGTGGTGATAATATGAAATTTCTTCATACTTTGTCTTTATTACTGCGATAGTTAGGATATTCCTTATAACATTTCTGATTGTTGATGGCTGCCGTCAGCAGCTCTCTTTTTCTTCGCTTTTTATCATCTCACACAAAACTTTTAACTTACTCGATACCAGAGCGCTAATGATTATCGACAGCGATGGTAAATGCAAAGTGAAAACGTACGTGTACGAGCCAGCTGCAGTCGTATGACTTCTTTTCCCGAAACCCATATAGCTGCAAAAAAGCGCACTTCAGGGTAGTAATGTCTGATTCATACAGCCGTCGTTCTTTCCGTCCCATCGGCACGACACCGGCTTACATCAGGGGATAGCGTTTCTTCACTGGTTTCTCCTCAAAAACGAGACGCCCGCGAAATCGGTGAATGCGCTTCATCTGCGGCACGGGCATGGCGATGACGCCACGCCCAATATAAAACGACCCCGACCTTTCCGAAAACGAAAAGTAGTCCTAAAATTTAGCTATTTCGATAGCAAGAGCTGGCATTCCCCACGTCTACCGCAGATAGAGGCTGCACCATCATTTCAGCAGACTTGTTGGAAAAGAACATGAAGCCGCTCAGTCAACGACGCTTTATCTGTTGCTCCAAAAATCTAACTAAGAAAAAAGAGGCTGCGTAAAGACCGCGCCTGCAATGCCGCAGTGCATTTACGCAGTAGGGCAGATATTGCACTTAAATACGCGAAGCGTGCTGCCGCGGCACGTCCAAATCCATGCGGCTATACTTGTTTTTTTACGGTTCACGAAGGAGCGCAATTGCATGTCCCTGCTATACAGGAAGATAACGTGGGCAACGATGTGCTTTATGAACTCCTGGAAGTGTACCAGAAGCAGAACTTTCATTATATAACGTATTCAGTAGCGCAGACTATTGCAATACCTTTCTACAGTAGACGCCACTTTCCCTCGGTCAGTTCACTTGAAGAATAAAACGTTGGACCTGTTTTAGTTTTATTGACTTACAGTAGCGTAATCTTGCATGCTACAGTTGCATTGACATTTCGAAGTCAGTAATAACATGGAAGGTGGCTATAACCCCTTTTGCGTTCATGCGACAGAACGCGTCTATTTCGCAGGGAGAAGGATCACCCATCGCTTAGAGAGCTTACCGTACCGTTAACGCAAGCGATAAGAGCCCGGAACACATCCTTTCAAAGTAGGCCAACCATGCTTCGCAGAGCTCGATGAATGCGTTAAGATAAGCCGTCAGCGTCTTATCTTAATGCATACAAGGAACGACAACTAGCCATAGCCGCCTACATAAAATGAATTTTACTTGAGCTGCCATGAATGCTGGTGTGCTCGTTTCATCTTTTCGAATTTGTGACATGGTAAGCTACCCTGGCGGCTGGAGAAAAGACGCAAAGCGCATAGCAACAAGGTGCTGCAGACACACTCAGGCCGTGAACTGTCCTGTCAATGTTATTGGATAATTTTTTTCGGAATATTTTGCGTCAGAACCACCATGCCGTTTCTGAAGTTGCTATACTCTTGTCGCCCTAATATTTTCTAGAAAGGCGCGCGACACAGCATGTCTTATAGCAGTACACTCACATTACTTCTGGTTCAATCTTTTATTTTTTCATTGAGATATTGAAAAAATAGATTATGGCAAAATATTCTCAATCGATATTGAATGCGACCACCTTATAACACAGAAAATAAGAAAAACGGACTCCAGTTGTAAGCTCTTTTGATCATAGTGTTACATGGAGTATTTATTCGGTAGTGACTATAGTTGGTAGTTGCCAAGCTACAGAGCACAATAAACATGGGCTTCCAGCTAGCTCGGGCGTTCAGTCATGCCCACATCGTGGTCGTCTTCAATGCTCAACCGCGACATAACCCCCGCGCCGTCCCCGGGATTGCTATGGTTGAGGTGGTGTATCGCAGTTGTGAAGTTTTAGGCGGGAAACATACACGGTGTGGCTTGGTGTTGTGACAGTCGATGACTTGAGTACCAGCAGAGATATTTTACAGGTGAGAGATGTCACTTCGCGTAGGACTGGATAGGACTCAGTCTGGTATGACAGGAGCTTCTCTCAAAGACAAACCCAACAAGATGGGAGCCAGAGCAAGACGAGAGCGCCCTTATAGAAGTAGGCATTTCTGTGTGCACGATCATAAAGGGGACTTTTGTGCGCCCTGCGATTAAGAGAGCAGATCAGTGAGCTACCATGAGTGTGATTGTCATTCGGGGGATGGAATCAAGACAATATCAAGTGGTTGTCGCTGAATCAGACGGAAGCATTGAGTCGAAGGGCGAAAGTGCTCCCGGCCAAACAGAATATTAAATGGCGAGTAGCCGACCGTTTCATGACGTGATGATTTGTAGGCGAAAGTTGAAAACGGCAGAGCAGTGTTCCAGTCGCTGTGATCGTTGTAAACATACATGGAGAGCATGTCAGTCAATGTACGGTTCAGACGTTCGGTAAGCCCGTTAGTCTGGGGATGGTAAGAAGTGGCAAACGTGTGATAAGTAGCACACGAGCGGAGAAGGAGAAAAAGCAGCGACCACCGTCTGCAAGTAGCTGACGAGGCGCGCCATGACACAATTTACCGTGACAATATGTACGGTTCTTGAATTCGCATAACGTACGCTTCTATATTAAAGAATCTCAGTTTGCACTGATTTTATGTCCAAGCACGATCCTGTTGTTAGATGTGCACAACTCAATGCTATTCGCAAGAGTCAGCGCGTGGCCCTTTAGAAATTGTTCCGCGCTAAATAAATTTTTTTCGTGATAACATCATCTAACAGTGGATTAGTGGATGTTTTTGTCTGTTTACTAAAAGAGGACGTGTGATGTCTTTCTGTCTTTAAAAGACCTAATTATCACGTGTTATGGGCCGATAGAACCACCAGCAGAAGAGACTCGATTCTTAACGGTACGGTGGAATATTCAATGCACTTCGCACAATAATGCCTCTGATTTGAGGAAATGTTTGCCGCATGCATTAACGACAATCATTTACTAATGTCCTACTACAGTAGGCGTCAATGAGTCTCAATTAATATAATAGATTTCACGGCAAAACATTGTTTGCATTTCCATGAATCCCATATATCATAGATGATTCATGCATTAATGTTGCAGGATTTCCAGTAACAAGTTTCATCGTACATATCTCCACATAACTACCTGATATATGTATGTTGGGAAGTTAGGCTATCAAAGGCTCTCTGTGGATTATAGAATCGGATATCTTTGCACTAGTAGTGAAATAAGGCACCTGTGAAGAAGTCTAGAGGAAGGTTACTGAAAAAAAAATCCTTTAGTACATCTTCTTTAGACTACTTGTATTTATTTTATGTATTGCTTACAATCTATAAAGAAATTGACTTGGAAGTGATTTCGTAAAACTTTCACTCCGGATACGATGCCATATGCAAGCATGCCGAACTGTATTGAGGTCATGTAATAGTGCTCTTGATGCCAGCATACGAGAAAATTGATACTGACTTGGTCAACAGGCTGCTGTGTAGTCACAGACGAGAAAAGGAACCTTAAAGTTAGTTTCGAATGCCGCAGGATAACACGAGCACTTAAGATGCAACGGGAACCTGCTGGCGTATACCCCACAATGCTACATATCTATCTTCTTGTTAAAGCAATGTTTGCATTATTCATCATGACGAGATTGTTATACTATACCCGTACATAATGATGCTGTTTCTATCATCCAACGGCGGTATTTAAAAGAAATGTTTTTCACGTTTCTAACGTGTTATAGTGAGTAATATTCACCCTCTTGAAAAGCGATTACGTCCCTGAGTTCTCTTCAGGTATTAGTAGCTTATAGGACATATGTGCCCTCTCATGAAATAGGGCCGCGCTATTTTTGACTCGTGTATCTGTTTCGCACTATACCACAAGGAAAACATACAAGACGAGAATTGTATTGAGAAACCGAGCAGCACACTTTCACAAAGCTTTTTAAGTCAGACAGTGCTTTCTATCTAAGACAAGCTTTTATGTCAGACAGTGTCAGAAGGCACTGCTATAGCACTGTAAATTGGAGTCCACTGGCATCCTGCAGATGCTGTTCCACAAAATTGAACTTGTAAACTTGAATTGTAAATAACACACAAGTACAAAAATTTGAATTCGGAATTTTTCCAGAAGAAATCGAAATTGAACATAAAATACAGTTTAAAGGGGTAAGAAAATTTAAGTATACTTTCGTTATATCCCCGCATTTTTTCTAGGTACATGAGCGGAAATGAATGCTAGGATTTATTGCACCAAACACGTCTTCTAACCATCGAAATACAAATTGAAAAAAAAAATGTGCACACAGGGGTAGATCTTTCCTAAATAGGTTTTTAAAATAGTTGTAAGCAGTAATACCACTGACTACAGCTGAGCGATGGCGAACAGTGTGGACGGACGTCGGCTCTTTTCAAATGAACTATGCATGAACACACGCGGTCGAATCACAAATTCTTCGAAACTCGCGGAGGTGGCGCATTCTGTATACGCGACTTCGCTTCACTGACACGTCTAAAGTACAAAGATGACGAAAAACTGGACATCCATAAGCGCAGGGCATGCATTTTAGATGGAATATTTCCTAACCTTCCCGTAATGGCCATGCGTCGAGCCGGCGCACCTAGATGGGCTAATAATTTATCAAAATGTGACTTCTCAAGAGTTAGAAAGCATCCGAACACGATAAACATAGACATCCTCAGTAGGTGCAGGAGGATACTTTAGACTTATGGTCTTGCGCATGGCTCTACCGAATTTCGTGTAGCGAGCGAAAATAAAGAAAGGCAGGAACCTGGCAGATTTCTTTGCCGCAGATTGCGCTTCCTCTGGTTGGACATCGTAAATCAGAGCCTGGAGCATCGATCTTGTGGCGTTCAGGTGACAGTAATGTTACCTGGTCGACAGGAGCAGCCTAGATGTCGGCTCGTTTCGATGTTGAATAGGGACCACACGAAAGTGTAATCTATAGAAAACGTCGATAACAAATGTGAAAGCATCATAGAATGAAGGCTATCAGGAAAAAGCTTTCACGAGACACGATTGGATTGTGCGATGACTTTCTCTTCTTTTTAGAATTATACTAAGTTATGCGTGGTTGAGCACTTCTGAGCAGCTATTTTATAGCGAAGAGTGTTGACTTATTAGAGATACGAATTAACTTGGCGTGAAAAGGAAAATTGTCATTTAGCCGAATGTAGCACGATGGTTCAAAGGAAACTCCTACGGGTTTCTCAGAAAAAAAAAGAAGCTGTGAAGTAGAGCAAACATTCTTCCGCGTATCATGGTATTATTCGGCCGCCTTGCGATCATAGTAATAGGCAGCTAATTCTCTTCCGTTTTGTCTAACCCAAAAAGTGTATCGAAAAAGCGAACCCAAAAATCTCGCAAATGTTTCTACATGAACTGTATTAGAATTTTATAAATCACGAATGAGCCCATAACAAATGAAATTTTTAACGTATACTGTCCTACCGCTTTTTTTTGTCATTTCTTATAAACCTTATTCCGTGAATGGAAATTTTTTTCCCGTTTGGATTGCCAGGCGCCATAGTCAGTATAAAACTAAGTATGACCATGCAGGCACATTTCACACAGAGATTGCAATAGTGCCTTATGAAATGTGTTGTCATTAATCCATCTTTCATAGTCACCAGCTTGATCACTGTACAATTTATCCCCTTTGTGCCCACTTTCGGGCATTGTCTTTGTTGCAGGGCACCAGCAGACGCAGGAGCACAGCACTTCGGATACTGGACACTGTCTTCGTAGGGTTGACCCCAACCAGAAGTGATGGCTGATGTAAGGACCACCTTGGCCCGAAGACTCCGGGGAGAGACTTCCTCCACCCGAGAAAGTTTGGGGGAGGGGGAGGAGGTAGGTGGCAGACCAGCGAGTGGACGAGGGCATACGTGTCACGCCGGAGGATGTATTCTCGGGCAATGAAAACAGAGCGGGTGTGAGAAGGTTTTCTGCATCTTCTCACAAATATGACATATTTTTGTTACTTGTTTGAGGTGCTTAACTGAGCCAAGCCTGTCAGTATAGGTGTGGACGTCGTTGATGTTAGGCAAGTTGACAAAAGTTTCCATCGCATCGCCTATTGCTTGCAGCTCAAATAATAAGAGGTCTAAAAAATCCGTTGCATACCTGCAAGTGGCTTGGATCTCAGGGTATGTTATATTTGAGAAGGTTATTTGTCCTCCTTTTCAGGTAACCGCGGCTTCCATGTATATGACGCAGCTTCAAGTAGGTACGGTCGTTTGAGCTGTTGCAATCGGTTTCAACACTGCATTGTGGACACCTAAATAAAGCACCGAAGCTGCCGCAACCAAGCACGCCCAACGTGAATCTCACATTGGCGTCTACAAGAAAAAATTACAAGAGTTCTGCTGAAACCCAGGCACGACCATTTCGGTATCGACAGAACCCAGTGCAAATTTAGGCCCAGTTATAAGATTTATATTGAAAATCAAGAACACCCGTAATCTAATAAACACCTTTATCCTGGTTGACCTTCAAGTTGGTATGCTGTAAACAGCAGAAAAGACGAAATAAAGCCGACAGAATTGTTTGAACCTCCTAGGTATCCTGTGAAATACGTATTCTAAATGCTTTTTCACTTAACAGTGAAGCTGGTAACTACAAGCCCTCAAAAACGCTATATGCGAGTGTTAACAGTTCTAGGGAAAATCAAAAATATACTTATGGAGTCTCTATTATGAGAAATTTTGCGAATTTTGAGGAGCAATATGCCAGCAAACTTTGGAATGTCTTTGCCAAAAACTTGTGCAATGAAAATCTTTACACCCCCATTTTCGTCCCGTTGATGAGTTTTTTGTGAAAGACCTTACATGTTTTATCTTTTGCACGGGAGGACCATAAACGGGACGGGTTTCATATTTATAGGATATAGTACCGCTTATGCGTAATCCTATACCGAAAGTTGGAAGAGCCTAGGTTAATGGCGTGCTTTCACAATAATTATTCGATAATCACCATCTCCCGTTTCTTATATTTTAAACAGAATATATAGTTGCTGTTTCCTGTTTTCCTTGATGAACTATGCGAGACACGGTGTTTTTATTTCAGTGTAGCAGGAATAATTCTGTGCGTAAAGAACGATAAATGTTAGATCTCGATAGCTTCGTTACACTATTTGTAGATAGCTACTATTTCAAGAGTTCCATAGTGTCATACCACCGTTGTTAGCTATATTTCCCAAATTGCTAAAACAACTGTTATCACACCAACTTCAATTTGGGCGAAACTAGTTGGAATCATAAGTGTAATCTATGCTGAAGCTTTCACGTTCCTGGCTAAAAGCATTGCTAAAAAATACTGAACCCTAGTTTTTCTTTAGCTTTTTTTCATGTTTACTACCAGGATTCTAGTTGGTTTGTCCGTTCTCTGCGGTAAACTAGACAAGGGGCCCCATAACGTAAAACTATTCTAATCTGTTTTTAGTTCAATCTCCTTACGTGAAATTTAGGTAACCGCCGACAGAAACATCGGGCGGTGACCCGCAGCGTTGTCTGAACAGCCCAATAAAAAGCTCTCCTCGTTCATCGGAGATCACCTTCATTCGCTTTCACATCAAATAACATTGCCTGCACTGAGTGTTTTTTTTTAATGCGAAGCATTTCTTGCTGGCGGCTCTGTCTGTTGTCCCGCGTCCCACACCCTCACAGCGCATGCGCGTCCCCTCCCCCTCTCTCTCTCCTCTCCTACGCTCCCCTCTTTCTCTCCTCTAGGAATCCGGAGCGGCGCGCTCGACAGGTGGTGCGACAGCTGCATACTCCGCTGGGGGCGCCACGGTAGTTCCGCTGTATGGAAATGACGGAGCGCGCGCGCCTCATTCTCTCTCCTGTGCAGCGCCGCGATGAGCGCTTGGGCCGCTGCCGCGAAACCATCTCCTGCTCATGCTAACCATCTCCCCGCTGCTTCGCATCCACTCATGGTTCCCTTTAGCGGGAGATGGAGTAATGTTTTTTGTTATCAAATTGGCTGACAAGAAGCGAGGAGCTCGCAGAAGGCGAGAGAGCGTCATTGGTGCCGAGCCAGCGCACTGAAAATAGATAACCGGATGAACAAGGTGGCGCGGGCGTCTCCGATTGGCCCTCTTTGCCTTGCTTAGCTTTCGGTGGGTGGTCGAAAATCGCGGCGGCGTGCAACGGCAGGATAACAATGCTGCTAAAACGGATCCTCAGCAAGGAAGAGTTGGGAGTGCGTTGACGTCTACCTGTCGAAAGGGCTTGATAAGGTTTTACTGCCAAGTAAAAAGATTTATTATACGAAAATAGATCCATGCTCACCGGCACGCGAGTTGCGAGTGCCTGAGTGATCGGCGGGCAGCCATCTTCTATTCCTTTCGGAAAGAGGCAGTCTCTGGCTATACAGAAAAAGAAGTGAAGTTTTGTGCGGCATATTAATGCATCTAACACGTAGACGTCACATTGACGCGGTCAGTGTTCGCGGTTTTGTAACGTCGCCTGACAGACAGTATAAGTTGCCGCAGCCCGAAAACTTTGGACCAATTCACAATGCACACAGATGGTCGCACCACGGAGTGGCCAGAGAGAGAATTATTTCAAAGAGTATCCGCACATTGTTATCGTGTGACTCTGTATGCGTGGACGCGCTTCTGTGTTTTGTTACCAGCTTTTGTTTACGCGTGAATTATTACGGTCAAGGCTCATTTATATTGCTACGAGGCGCTGCAGTAGCGAATGATCACAACAGGACTGACGAAGACGACGATCGCCGATAGTCGCGCGCACGGGCTTCATCTTGTATGACTGTCTTCTTCCCGTTGTATATATCGTGTAAATATATTGCCAAGTGTCTTTTCTCTCCGTAACAATTTTTTTCGGGGCGCACATGCCATGGCAACACATGCACACACACCGCACACACATGTGCAGCCACTGCGGCTGCAACACGCAACAAAAAGCTTGGACGTGGGGCGTGGGACGTCCCTCGAACGTGGGACGTCCGCATACACAATCCTTGAATTTTAAGAGCGCGAGCACTGCGTGTCTTAACGCCGCCGCAAATTAGATAGCCAGCGTTCAAAATTTCTTCGCCTTCGATTAGACACCGGATCCTTTTTTCGTAGGTTTTAAGGTGTCCCATAATCTTTCCTAGAGATAGCCGCTTTGTAAAAGCCAGCAGCATTCCGCAGCCGACCAGAATAAGCTCCGAAAAATACTAATACAGCCGGCCTGCTACGACGCGGTCGCGCAGTCGAGAATTCTGATACTCTCTCTGTCGGCCATCACGGATAACCACGCGCGCCACCAATGCGCTACTGCGGGGAAATATCGCATTGCGAATAGCAGAGGCCAAATTACGAAGAGGCGTCTAATCAGGAATAATTATTTTTATTTTGTTCGGTTTAATCATGGATATTCCGTGTGTACACGTCATATCTGATGGGCCCTATCGCGGTATTCGTGACGTCATGTGACATATAGGCGAAGTTGGGGGTGGCCGGAAATTTTTTTGACCAATCGGGAAGGGCTCATTGCAGAATCAGAATAGAAAAGTTTGGAATAGCTTTACGTTATAGCAACCAAGGTACCTTATTCATATTTTGTTAAAATGAGAGGCCGTCTATTGCTAAGATGCGCGCAATGATTTATATATCTGCCCTTGTTGTGGCATTTGTAATAAATTACAGTAATAAGTAACCCAGATAATTATTACAGGTCTGCGAGGGGCGCAGAATTTAGCCCACAAATATGACAAGAGTACATATGCCACCAAAATCAAACTTATTGAAAATAGGTGGACCTCTATGCAAATCTGTCTGGATTTAAATGCTTGTCGTTGAATTAGTTTCAACAACAACAAAAAATATTTAAAGAAGTCTTTACAAGTTTCACGCTGCGGTTATCAACTATGTTTTCCGATCTCCCGAAAGAACTCTGCGTTACACAAATTTTATGAGTGTCAACAGGGGTCATTTCTATGCAACGTGCTGCATAAGTTTGTTGTTTCTGGATCTATTATAAGCTTCACAAGTAAATCCTGAAGCCACTTCTTTCCGCTATATTCAGGCATGATACATCATTCGCCCGGTGTCCTCGGTGAACTAAATAGGACACCTTGTTTACGTTCGGTGAAACTAAGACCCAAGTAATGGGTAGCGCATAGTCAAAGTTGGAGGTTTGTGGGTTTAATTGCTGCGTTTGAAATAACATGCTTGTTGAAGTGCTCCGATGAATTGTTGGGGGAAATGAAATGCCTGTCGATTGAATGCAACATTTGGACAGGATTGTTCTATCTTTGGGCCTAAAGCGTTATGTGACGGTCACATTCTATACTACGTTTTGCAATGTCCTGGTAGAGCGCTAGGTCACACAAAGTTTATATTTGGCAAAAGCAGGGGCGAAACATGGCTCGAAAGCACGGGAATCTATAAGTATTTCGAGCAATTACGTCTACGGCAATAAATTGCAGAATCAAGCGTGCTACAGCGTGGTTGATTGACTTTTAGGAGCGACACAAAATTGTGCACGTAGCCGAGGCTTAACAAGAAATGTCATCAAGAATAAAGTGCTTGTTCAAAAAATGCTGTCTTTGTGAAAAATACTACTGCCAGCATGTACCATAAGATTGCATGAAACTGCACTCTGCAATTGATTTTTTCTCTTGTACCTACATGCGGAAAAATCCCATTCTCCCTCCAACAACTGTCCCGATAGGTTCTTTCTCCTCTACTCATTAATGGCGACGGGGTCGCACTAAAAATATTATCGAGGGGGAGTCAGGTGAATCTGGTACAGCTGCTTGAGAAATGGGGACGACGGGGCGACACGTGGAAGCGATTAGGGATTTCAGGACGTTGCTTCCTGGTTCGTATACTAATCGAAGATCGTATTGCTTGGCTCTCATCGTAGCATGAACTTATCGCGTGGCGTCCGCTATGTTTACCTGTGTGACATTTAAACATATATATGTTTGGTGCTGCATGTGCGTGGATCGAATATATATATATATATATATATATATATATATGTGGCAAGCACGCCCGTGCGCGTTTCCAGCAGGCCGTAGAAACAATATCATAAAACATTAAAAATTAAGCTTTCATTAGTGGAACTTGCTTTCACTCTAGATGTCCAATCTAGTCCTCGCTTATACTTAAGAGCATAGTGGCGAAATATACAACAGAAATGTGCGTTTTCGAATTTTTATTTCTCGGTACACTCCCTCTGCAGGTTTTTGCTTTAGAGTGGTAAAAACAAAGAGTTGGTTATTTATATTTCCTAGTTTTAAAAGTTGATTTTTCATTCATTCACACTTCTCGATGACAAAACGGCTCCGGATTACAATGGACACTATATATAAGGTGGCGCTATATG
This sequence comes from Dermacentor silvarum, assembly GCF_013339745.2. Taxonomy (NCBI): domain Eukaryota; kingdom Metazoa; phylum Arthropoda; class Arachnida; order Ixodida; family Ixodidae; genus Dermacentor; species Dermacentor silvarum. Next base: position 94,786,203 of record NC_051157.2, read on the forward strand.
TTATTGTTCTTTTTTTTTCAACTGTTCAGCGCAAATGAGTTTTAAATATGTGCACTGTCTCTCTCCTTCAAACATCCCAATCCACCCGCCTCTCCCCAATGCTATGCAGTCCGTATGAAGAATGAACAAGGGATGTTTTTCGTTTTTTTTTTTTTTTGGTCTAGCATCCGTTGTTGTTACGTGGACAATGACGTTCATAATTCTTTGGGACAACCGCACGAAGCCTACACAGCAATGAAGCCTAGGAAACTCAAAATAAAATAATTACTTCTTCATTGAAATGACATAATGTATTATCAGTAAGCTGTTTCTTTTATTGTAAAGTAGAACGCAGGTCAAATATAAAGTTCTCGTCATAATCCGCTTCAAGAAAAGTCAACTGCAGCGAGAGTGGAACCGAACCTATAGACAACTCACATATGAAGCTTGCGTATTCTAGCATGTGGTGGCAGTCACTCCCATCTCAGGCCATTGTCCTTGAAATTTTTAGACATGTGTTGTTAAAGCAAACCCCTGGAAGTGTAAGCCCGCAAGGTAATGGCTATTTCTTTGCATCTTCTTAAAATTGCTAGTCAGAGCCTGTGCTTAAAGGTACAGCTATCGGCTACCTAAAGGCAGACCGGACAAAGGTATCTCACTCCATGCGATATATAGTGCCTTTGACCTGAGTTATTATCTTTATAGTTTGAGGCTAGTGTCGTCGTGAAACTGGTGCCTTTGCCAAACGATCATCAATTTTGCCTAACGCAAAAAATTGCAAGACTTGGCAAAAAGTTTCTTCAAATTTTAGTGCTTTATTTCTTTTTCCTGTACTTTTCCGCTCCCGAAGGAGCTCTGTGCAAATTTCGCGTATCTAAAATATTGGACAATGGATATCGTTTCTTGTGTTTTGCCTTCCAAACGAGGTACCTTTAGTGGTGTCACGGCGTACATTTGTCGGGGCGTTCAACGTTCACTCTAAGTTTCGATCCTTTAGGAGACATTCTGCCTGCGGGCAATCGGGATAAGTGCCCGCTATGGAGTATAAAGAGTAGCAAGGTCTTATGACACGTTCGAACGAAGCATGGAAGACGAGGCTCCACTCTTCGTCTAGGGATCATAAATCGTTTTCCCGGCTGGCTCTTGTGGCCTCCAAGGGGCACAGAGATTCTCGCTTTCACTTTTTTCTCCCTTGCACGTGAAAGCTCTGTGCCAAACTGCCTCCAAGCCTGTTGCAAAAACATGAAAAAAAAAAGAAACAAAAGAAAAAACAAAGAAAGCTTTGGCCTATATCTAGTAGCGTGAATACTATGATCGGCGTTTGGGAAGGTTCCATGGGGACGTCTTTGCAATTTCAGCGTAGGCCAGTTCGTCAATGCGCAGTATTCGTACTTCTATAAAAGATGGTCTGTAAACGGGATATATACTAGCAGGAAGCCAAGTTTGTTATGCATGCTGGCTGCGGTTTATAAAAAATTGTATGTTTTACTTGTTTTCCTGGCCAATAGCTGAGGAGTCAGTTTCTGCTAAACAGTGACGCGGTTGTTTGCATGCGATTTCAAGCAGCTTTTTTGCTTATCATGCACAGGCGTGCACATTGCTCGCCCGCGGAGGCCTCTGAAATGCTGTAGATGTCTGTCGACTTAGTAGGGGAGGGGGGGGGGGGGCATGTTTACTTCAACTTGTTCTCTCCACTTGGAATCTCAATGTAAGAATTTACTTTTCTCAGCGGAGCTGTTTAAGCCAGAGGTTGGCCCGTATAGCGTAGACCAGAAACTGCGCCAGGCGATGACGTCAACATGCGTTGCCTAGCAACCACTTGGCACAGCTGCGCCTCGCTTCGCCGCCGCTCCGCACCGCCGCGCCGAGATGCTACGACCGCGCACCTTGCTCCGTCTAGCCATGACGTCACTTCGCGTCGCCTAGCAACCACATGTGGCCTCGCTTCGCCTAGACATGTCAATGCTTCGCCAGGCCGCGTCTTGAAGCGCCTCGTGCGGCCAAGCGAGAATCTGCGCGTTGGCGGCGAGCCGATCCGGAATACCGTGCCAAAGCTGCAGCCGAGAAAAGGCGTCGTCGAGTCGATGATCCCGCATTTCAAGAACGAGAACGCAAGAGTCTGCGTTTGAGTATCTAGCGTAGTCGGGATAGCGACCCTGGCTGTAGCTTGGTCGATCACAAGCTCCGCTGTTTGTTCTAGCCTTGCACCACTAGTGCAAGCTGCGCTCATTTTTTAAAAGCTAAGCTTGATATGTCTAGGCGAAATCGCATATGGCTAGGCGATATCGATTGTGTACAAAAAACTGTCATCAGCATTGGCTCGAGCGTCGTCGTTTTCTTCCACAGCTGGCTCGTTCGCACCCCTTGGATTGAGCTCGTGCTCGTGCTCGGCACGTGCTGGTGCCACTGCTCCCGCGTTCATCGTCGTCGTCTTCTACTACAGCTGGCTGCGTTGCCGCTCATCATTTCAGCGTAGAATTTCACTTCCCTTCTTCTCTGTCGTAGTAATGGGGAGGCCGCGTTTACGGTGGTATGAGGCATTGCTTAAGGGGTTTGAGTCATTCATTGTCTTACGTAACGGACAGATTTATTTTGAAGCAATTTAATTTCGAAGAATCGCAAGCGGCAATCGCGCCCGGAGAATGCTGCTATCCACGCCGTCGAGAAACTCTGGACATCGAATGCAAGCGACAACGGCGGAATGCGGGCACACCGTCAGTGACGTCGTTCTATCCGTCGCAGTCGTGCGTGTTTGTCCCCACATAGTAGATAAATACTTTAATAAACCCTCGGGATTAACCTAGTGATAAACACCGGAGCCGCACGTATGAGCTTCGCTGGTTAACCATCTTCACGGAGTGGAAATTCAAACGAATTTTTTCTAGATAATATATTCACACAGTTACTTCTTTACCGTTGACGACGTTGACGGGTATGTAAATAAATTAATGGTAGAAAGTTATTAGTTAAAATATTCAACCACAATGCTGAGCAGGCAAGTTCGAAGCGTCGAGAATTTTTCTTCCCAGGAAGGAATAAAACATTTTGCCGGTGCAGTATGGTATTCCCAGCAAAATCGAATTGAAAAAATGCCCATGCATCCATCCTTTGAAGATGATTGTTGACGGTGATGCCATTAACAGTCTTTCTTATGACAGGTGTGTAATTTGTGGTGATATTTTTTTTAAGTTATGATCATTGATTTAATAATTATTGTATCTCCATGCCATATTCACATGCAAACGCAAGTCACTAAGCCTTATACGCACCTCAGTAGATTATTTAACGAAGTGACAATCTCTGTGCAGACCACAATATCGAATGATACCACGACACAGTAAATATTGCAGCCGCTGCCGGCCAGTTGAAACTCCATAGCCACCACGAATATCCCTAGTATCTTGATGGCAACGTAGTTGCAAAGGCTATCCATCAAGTGTCTGCGCTCGACGCGGAGGTGTCTGATACTCATGAGGCGCTATCGCTTTAATATGTTTTAGGGTACATACCCCTTGCATCACATCGGCACATTCAGTCGAACTTGCAGCTCTGTGTGCAGCAATGAAATTTATCGAACAGGAACCGCCCCAGAAATGGTCTATCTTCTGCGATTCCAAGGCCGCCCTCCAGAGTCTGCTCTCTGCACTACGCCGTGGACCCCACGAACGACTTGTCGCGGACACACGCGAAATTTACCATCAAGCAGTTGACAAAGGACATGACATTTTCTTTCAATGGCTGCCAAGTCACTGTGGTATCTTTGGAAACGAGCAAGCGGACGCAGCCGCTCGATCCTCACATACCAGTACCGATTGCGTCGCTATCCCTATGTCCAGAACAGACGCAGCAAGAAAGCTCCGTGCGCTTGCTCGCGAGCTTACGTTAGCCCACTGGAATTCAACGGACTTTAAAAACCAGCGCCTCTGTTCCCTGGATCCTAATCTGAAGTTCCGCCTTCCACATGGCTTACCACGACGGGAGGTAACTCTCATTTGTCGCCTAAGACTTGGAGTAGCATTCACCAACGCGTACTCCTACCTGATGGGAATGGCCACAAGTCCAGATTGTGAAACTTGCGGGTGCAAAGAGACGATAGCACATCTTCTGTGTGATTGTCGTCGTTTTAGTTCGTCGGAAAGTCCTCAGAACCACGCTCGACAAGATAGACAGCCGTCCCCTTACGGAAGCCAGAATTCTTGGTCCCTGGTCCCAGCCGACGTCGGAACGAACTGCTTTAAAAGCGCTAGTACGCTTTTTGAAAGAAACAGGACTTCATGAAAAACTATAGAATTGTGCGGACAGATGTGTTTCTTTTTTGTTCTTTTTTGTTTTTGTTTTCTTTTTAATCTTCTCTTGTTTTCTAATCTTTTCTGCCCTTACCCCATCCCCCCGTGCAGAGTAGCCAACCGGACACTTAACCTGGTTAACCTCTCTGCCTTTCGCCTCTTATTTTCCTTCCTTCCTTCGGCACATTCATTCTGAAGTATTGTCGAAGAATGGGCACATACCAAGGTTACATATACACTGTGCCGAAGTTGTCTGATTGCTCAAATAAACAGTGGCACATAACCGGTGACCCAGGTTGTCAATTGCGGTAGACAGCAGCCATAAGCAAATTGTCTGTTCAGCCAGATACCTAATAGCCAGCATTGTCTGCTTGACAATACAGCAGTCAGCACACATCTTGCGCCCGAAGCTATAGTAAGCAACTCGGGTCACTGGGTAAAATATGTGAGATGCAAAAGGACAAACCGTAACTGTGTAAAGTTCCCAAACAATCCTAATTTTAACAAAATAAGTAGATATCCCGCTGTGTGGCAATCAAAGTTGTGTGAAGCATTTCGTAGGTACCTGGCTATCCAGCTTCGTTTTGTGTTGTTCAAAGAGCCATCAGATTGGTCAATGTGTGTGTGCAAATTAAGAAATTGTGTGTGTGTGATGACCTCAGCAATTGATGACAGCGATGGCGACGACTATACAGACGACTTTTCATAACCTCGGAGGAAGAGTTTTGGCCATGAACTATTCTCGACACCAGGTGCTACCTTCCAGCGTAGGCTGCGGGAGACGAGAGAAAATGGCGGTACTTGCGGTGGGTATTTGCTTGTTGTGGTGCATTTAAGCATGTTCCTACTACACCTGTTGAGCTACTCGATTTCCGCACATTTAGAGAAGAGAGATGTTAAACGTTATTCGTACGGCGGCACTGCACCGTCGTTGCCTGCACCACCAACCATAGAAAGAGGAATCGGCATGTGCAACAATCCTGCAACGTACACAGACACGTGGTAAGCTTGTGTTTGTGTGGTGTGTATTCGCTGCATGAACCTCTCGGGCGGTGCCCGAACAACTGTATTGGATAGTGGCTTTAACCAGACAAGACTTCGTGTCCAGCATGTTTGCTCACGTGTGTATTCTATTCGCTGCCGTAAACTAATGTGCGTTAGTGTGTGATTGTGTGCGTTCTGCCTTCCTGCGCTGCTCACGTGCTATGACAGTGCTGTTTGAGCCTTAAAGAAACTGAAAGACCACGGAGGTCTACGCGTACCCTAAACTCTGCGTTTTGGATACGAATGAAAGGTGACCAGAACGTGATCGGCTGCGTGTGTTAAATATGTACCTTGCACAGCGATTGTTCTGTTGCGACAAGTATACCAAGAGTCCATGAAACTTGACGGTTTTTGTGTCCTCTGTTTTTCATGCGCATGAGTGAGCCGCATTCGAATACTCGTGACCACGAAAACCGAAAGCAGCGTTTAACTAGCGTGCACAAAAACAGGGCCAGACAAGCTTTAATGCGTCACTAGATTTGTTTTTTCTTTTCGCAAAGTCGAAGTACTTGATTTGCGATATTTGTGCGCTGCTCAGACTCAGCTACATGAGAAGCATGATCAGTTCTTTCGAACAGAACCGGTGCCCCCTTCAGCAATGTCATACGTGGATAAGCAAATAATAGCGCTCTCTGTTGATCGACTGCGAGGGAAAAATGGAATTAAGTGGCTATCTCTGGCGGCGCACGCAATTTATATTGTAATGCTTCTATTTCATGAACACTGCACTGGCCTACTCATAACTCATAGGTTATGGTGCTTAATGTGTTGGTTGTGCCCGTGAATACAGCCTATACGGCTCATGCTGCTCAGTCCGGCTTTGTGTATAAGGCCTTACGTAAACTCTTAGGCACTACAGTATTCCCTGCGACTTACCGAAGCATGTTAAAAGAAAGAAAATAACTTTATTGTACTCACATCGATTGTAATATGATAAGATCATAGCACGATCGATATGACAAAGCAGGGTAAAAATTCATCACAAGGTATGTTGGTATCGCATGGCACAAATGTGTTACTCGCCTTTTAAAAATCACGGTACAGCGTACTAGATGTCGTCTACTCCGTTTCGCTGTGTCAGACCCCAAAAACATGTTCAAATGCGCAGATCTCACACAACAAAAAGAAAACCTTGGCCTATACTGCACGACGTTGCAACTTTCCTGAAGGAGGCGACGTTGTACCTCTTTTGAAGGAGGCAATGCTGCAGAGTGCTCTCGCTCAATCACCTTGTGGTATACTTTTTGTCAGCTTAACTGTGATCGCGTTAAAGAAGGCACAGTTACTGACCTCTTGACATGACAAGACGGTTGCGCCGCTTTTGGAACCCGCCTTCTCGGGCGCTTGAGAATCGCAAACGCGCTGTGGCCCGATGTCGCCCACGCCGTTTGCGCAGTCCCCAGGGCGCTCTCACACCATCATCATCATCGTAATAAAGAACATGGCAGTGGCCTACAGTCGCTGGAACTGCTGGTTTGTGTAATGACCGTGACGGTGTGGTGTCAGTTTTTTTTTTTTTTTTACTCGTACACGCAAACGTTACATACCGTTCGTGTACGACCCGTACACAATGTTGCATAGCGGTTTAGTAGAGCTATCTGCTACGAAAAAAGGACTGGAAATTGTGGGCCGATCCCAAAGGAAGAGCAGTCGAACACAGAATCTCAAAGCTCCAACTGCTAAGAAGCACGAATGAAAGAAACTTGAGCGTTTTCGCCGCTCATTACACGTGGTAAGGACAGTAAGCCTATGGCCAAATGGAAACTACCGCAAGCACACGTGCTATTGCTCGTTATAGTGTTCATGCTGTGACAGGACACATGCGCCAGTCCTCTCAAAAAGCTAGTCAATTACTCTTTCTATTCATCTTTAGCTACTTTTCCAATTCGATTCATCCGAAGGGTGCGGTTCGGACTAATATTTGTCCAGCTGAATCTAATTTCTCGCCGGTGTCGATGAAGGCGGTACCAGTAATGGCATCGGCACACGCCCTATTTTTGGGAGGGGCCCAGCTCCGGCGAACAGACCTTCCATTACTGCGGCAATTAGCACGATGGTGGTCGGAATAAAGCTCGGGTTGGGCCCACCCGTAGCGAGACCGCGAAAATATGGTGACAATTATTTCATGTAACCAAAATTTGTTCGCCTCTTTGTCTACCTTGCAGAACTACTACGTGGGGCATTCGCTCTATAGTATACGCGGAAACAAAAGTACCAGTGCTCATTAATCCAATAATAAAATGCGGGTGCTTCATAACTTCATTATTAAATGTAGGATCCTTTGATTCATTCTAAGATGATTGAAAAGGAACAGGGTTTTCCAAAATTTTGCGAATTTGACACCCATGCGCCCGCCACTGCGCCACCATCGCAGATGATGGATGATAGGAAATCGAAAAAACTTGAGCAATACTATCGCCAATTGATTTTGTTAGTTGGTACCAGGACCATTTTCCCACATATCTGTTTACCTGATCTGAAAGAAAAAAAAACATCATATATGGCACAAAAATGAACCTTGCGACAAAAAAAAATATACTTGCTTAATTTTCTTATTAAGCCGCAGCCGTGGCCTAGTGGCAGAGCGCCCGCCTCGGCTGCGGTAGGTTGTGGGTGCGATTCCCACCGCCGCCGGGCACCCACTGGTTCAAATGGACACAAGCGTACCCCGGCATGGCGTTCGACTTCCTTCAGGGGTGATACGCTTGGGAAAGGAGCTTGCGTCCTGAATTCCTATCGAAACCCTTATGGGCACAAAAAACAGTCTGCAGGTCGCGGGATCAAATCCCGGCTGCGGCGGCCGCATTTCGATGGAGGCGAAATGCAAGAACGCCCGTGCAAGGTCGCCCTTCCTCGTATTCTTAGATGTTGCCCAAAAATAGAAGCGTCGCCTATAGGAGGCGATTATTTGTTAAATTGGACATAAAATGGCAGCTTGTGATTTTTTATGCTTTTTCATATCAAAGTGTCATACAGTGATAAGCGCATAGTAGTTTGGAAGCAACCTACCCACTGCTTAATTTGTTGTTACAAATTATGCAGAAGGAGGCGTCGATCTCACCCTTGAAGTTGTGCAAGGGACGGACACTATATGTCAATTTATAGAATATCTATAAAGTAGCTTATCCTTGAGTAGCTCGTATGAACAATGCACACAACAGGTGAACAAGCTCACATTTTCTGTTCGATCTGCCCTCAACAATATGCTTTGTATTATAACCGCTAAATATATGCAGAAATGAATGACGCCAGTATTTCTCAGTCTAAAAAAACTTTCTAATGCTGTAGAGAGTGTAACCGACTGTGCTAAATATAAACATGGCCGTTAATCAGCTGCAAAAGGATTGCCATTGGCGCTCGTCTTTTCTATGTAGTCTACATCTCAAGCGCTGATGGAGCCAAATACCGATTAGTTTGTATTTCCTCACAAGAGCCGGCTCTCAGCACGTCATTACTCACGGCGCGCATGCTGGCACTGCGTAAATGACTGTGGAAAAGGGACGAACTAAGATCGATAACTCGTTGGTAATTATAAGGTTTGACGAAAGGAATACAATAACATCGCCAAGGTCAGGCGTCCGCTTCTCCCCCTTCTTTTATCATCATCATCATCATCATCATCATCATCATCATCATCATCATCATCATCATCATCATCATCATCATCAGCCTATATTTATGTCCACTGCAGGACGAAGGCCTCTCCCTGCGATCTCCAATTACCCCTGTCTTGCGCTAGCGTATTCCAACTTGCGCCTGCGAATTTCCTAATTTCATCATCCCACCAGGTTTTCGGCCCTCCTCGACTGCGCTTCCCTTCTCTTGGTATCCTTGGTTCTCTTGGTAGTGGTGGCGTGGAGCAGAGGTAGAACACCCGACTTCAAATCTGAAGGTCGGAAGTTCGAATTCTGCTCCAGTCCACCACATTTTCAGGCATGGAGTGGTGCCTGACACCGGCAAAAATATTGCCGAGAGCAAGTGGGGCTATACTAGTTCAGGTGCAACCAAACTAGGCAGGCCCACTAAGCTTTATCAAAGTCACTCCCTCACCAGAACAGGAATTGGCCTCCCTGGTGCAGTATTCGGCCACTACCTGCCTCATGAGTCCGACTCCGACAATTAACTTCTTTCATACGCTTATTCAAACAATGGTGACGTCATAGGTTTCATAATCTGCAGTAAACATACCCATGGGAAACTACAAACAATAAGTCAAAGTAGCAACCGAAGCGGGAAAGCCAGATTTTATAAAGAAATACCTATGTTCCTACCAGGCAATAAAGACAACCATTCGTCGCATTCCATTGTCTGTACATTCTATCTTATTCTGCCAGCCGGCCTCACTGAAAATCATTGCGTATGCCCTCTGGTCCTTTGTGATGGTTCGATCCTTTCTGCGATACTCCTCTGTGCGGCACCAGTTATTGTGGAAATACATGTGCAAAGTCGACTAGCCCATTACATTCGCTGCACAGAGACATCTTGTTGCGGCCCAGATGAAACAGCCACACGTGGTTCGTGCGGTGATGAAAAACTAGAGCAGATAAACAGAACTTTGACTCCAGACAAAGGGGCCCGGCAGTAGTTCCTTGCTGTTCTTGGAGAAAAGAAATATAATTTTTTGCATCACGGTAGAAAAGAAAATGAAGGATTCTGTCCCTCCTTGACGCACTCAATTTTCGCAACAGATTTTCGGAGAGGTTCGGCCAACGAATGTATTGCGTGTTACACAACCTTCCATATTATCAAGCGATCCCCGAGTGGAGGCAGTTCTTCTACTCCACTGAGTTGAGCACAGCGACATTCCTCGACTGAAGAAGACGCTGTGCATCTCACCAATTCCTGTGCAGTGTCATGTCATTGAAGCGCAGTGACCACTTCTGCCAAAGGGTGGCCCTGCTATCAACTTCGAGTCCAGGTATGTTGTTGAGTGGAGGAATATTCTAGAATGCAGGGGTGATTAGCATTGTTTCTCGTTCAATGCAACTGAAGCAGCACTGAGTCGGTGCTCTGATAATAGTAAGCTTAGTAAAGTCCGTGGAAGATTTTGAAATTTTAGGGTAAGTCCTAGAGGAGCGCATATCAGATCGTCTTCAGAAAATTATGTCTATATTTCATACTGTTCGTGTTCTCACGTGTAGAAAATGCCAAATATGGCCGTCAATCCACGTTTCCTTTACATATGCCGGCAATTCGCAGCCTCTTTGGTGATATATGATCCACTAAAAACGACAAACCTGCCATTATTACCAGACGCCTCCCGACACTTTTGTAATACCACATTTTTTGGTATTGTGTACTAACGCTACAATCACACTGAAGCCGCTCAAGATTTATTGCGCGATAATATTTTGTCCTAATCAAAGAAGGATCATATTAAAATTGTGATCAAAAAACCAAGAATCCGTCATTAGGCAGGAATCTTTTTCTTGGCGCACGTTCTACTTGCTGATTAATTGCCCCGTGTACAAACAGTAAGGGCAAACTTTATTATTATCTTCATTTATGACGTCATTAGGCTGAGATAAATTGAGCTCAGAATATTCAGAGTTTCTTTCTTCTTTCTTACTGACGTCATGTTCCCTGCCTGTCATGTTCTCGTTCTCTGTCTCCTGACGTCATGCTCTACGTAGGCTCCTTTCTTCAGTTCTGCTCTAACTGTGAGATGGGTAGGCCACGTGTTGTACGGTCTGACGAAGAACAGAGGGCCTACCAAGAACGACGGCGTGAAGAGAAAAGGTAATGGGCGTGGCGGCAGCGGAAGGAGATCACCGACAATGAGCAGGCCGTGGACGCCAAGCGTAAGCGTGCTGCCCGCCAGGACCGCGAGGCGAAAAGAAATGCGAACCGTCCATGCATGGGGCCCCGGTCCCGCAAACTCGGAACGTTTCACGGGAGCAACGGTCAATCTCCACATACACAACTTTGATTACTGCTCACCACCTTCACAGAATGGAATGGCACTAATTTTTTTGTATCCTTGTGTGAGCCAATTCTATAGAATAACTTTATGATATGCTGAAATGAAATGATAGCGGCTGATAGAAAGACAAGCATGAAATTCTAAAAGCATTCTACCTCTAAGCAATATTCGTTACAGGGCATATTGGCTAATAACCTAAAAAAAAAAACCACCACACTAAGTGCAGTTGTCTGGGCATGACACGCATTTGCCTTGTCATGGTCCGCGATCTTCTATTAATCAGTTTCACTGCTGCTTGTTTTTAAAAGCGAAGCTGTTCTAGCTAACCGTAAAAAGTGCCGGATGCTGCCGCAAAACCTCGCCGAGATATGACGTCAATGCGTTGCCTAGCAACCACCTCGCTGATCGGCGTGTGCCTCGCCTCCTCTCTGTGGCGTGCACATGTTGCCTTGACATGGGACGTTAAGGAGAGGCAAGGAGAGCATGCTCTGGAGAGAGAAAGCGAAAATCAGAGCGAGATAGAGAGAGAAAGAAATTGTAACAGCACCAATGAGGCAACGCGTGAGCTGCTGCTGACGCTGGCCGTGTTGCCTAGCCGCGCAGGTGCCGAAGCAGTAGCAATGACATCAACTCGCGTTGCCTAGTAACCGCTGGCGCAGGTGCGCGCTCGCTTCGCCTGACACAGACACGGCTCCGCCTAGGGTGCGACTGTTTTCACAACAAATCCACGCAGGGGCGGGGAATCGCCTCGATGACATATCACCATTTTCTTTTTTTTAACACGAAAGTGTTTTATGCCGGGGTCCACCAAGACTTCACTGACGTATTTCCGTCACGGAAATACGTCACACGAACATAATACAAAGAAAGAAACCAGAAGAAAAAGTTCCACAAACATGCAAAATTTGGAAATCGAACCCACGACCTCTCGGTCCGCGACGATAGATCGCCGAGCGTTTAACCCATTGCGCCACAAACGCTTTTTTTTTCTTTATTGATTTGCGCCACAAACGCATTTGCAGAGAGCTAGCGTCTGTGTAGCTCTCTGCAAATGCATTGCGCCACAAACGCATTTGCAGAGAGCTACACAGACGCGCTTTATATATCTAACACTCCTCCGTGTACCCGCGCTCTTGCTCGGGGCGGTGCCGCCGCCTACGAGCAGAAAAGAGAAGTACTGCATTATGACACTAACGCGCACCGACAGTGAACGCTTCGGTGGTCTCAGCACTACGACGCCTCGATGCCAGCATTCGAAGGGACGCTGGCATCAAGAAGCACTACCAACGCCGTAACACGCTAGCACAAACGCGTTAGAAACGCGCTAGGTGGCGTTCACCGTACTCAGCACAGCGGAGCGTGGCCTCCGCAATTAGCTCTGAAAATGTTTCTGAAGTTGATCGCGGAGGCTGCAATTACGACGCGCTGTACGCGCTGATTTGACTCGGTGACGATTCAGTTACGTGCTTTGTCTTGCGCGTTGTATTAGTGTGTCAGTTACGTGCTTCGTCTTTCGCGTTGTGCTAGCGTGTGCAGCGTAGTGCAGCTTCCATAAGCACGACGGTTGCTCATGGTCATCGACGTTGGTAGTCGTGATGGAGGAGACGTGCCACCAGGCGTCAGCGTGGGTGCATCAACGCCTAAGGGCGCTTTAGCCACAAAACACCAATAGACATTATATATCAATGTGCAATAAACATTACACTACTTCTGTGAAGACACGTTTCACTTTCGTGTTCTATACCGATTCCTATATAAGAGGGATCAACCACATTTTTTTATTCTTCTTCTCTGTTTGGGGGCCTTCCAATGCCACCGGCATTAGAATGGAGTACACGCTGGGCTGGTGGTGACTAGGCATAACTGTGGCTGCTGTTAAGAGATCGAGGGCATTCCTAAATAAACGCATTACTGTTTTCATGATCCAAATATAATCTATCAGGGAAGGAGCAGTCTACCTGACTGGAGCGAGTAAGTGAGTGCTTGTGTGTGTCTGCTCTCTGTGTTTCGTCATCTTTTGTGCTGCTTGCAGCATCTATAAATTGTTCATATGTGTAAAGAAAATAAACATCATTATTTTTTAATGTTCTGCATTCACACGAAGCTCACGGATGAATCTCATAGGAACTCCAGCACCTACACCATTTACAAAGGTATTTTCCTGCGGCATGGTCAGACGGCAATTCTACAAGCGAGAACAGTGAAGCAGCGTGATGCAGCGAGCAACGAACACTCAGTCATTAAAGAATTTGAATGCTTGTGGACGCAAAACGCTTTTGCTGGGTTTCGAGGGCTCGTTACTCCGGATCTTCTGCGAATCGCCGACGTTTTGCCTCGCTTCGGAGGCGGGATACTCGGGATCGGACCGAAGTCGATCTCATTCGCTCTCGAGTAGCGGCGCGGGTGGCTTTCGCGCCGGGCTTACTCTTCCGCGGAGTGACGCTCTTCTTCGGCCGCCCTATCTTCGCGGCGATGTGCTTGGCGCGAAGACGGCGAGGCTTTTGTGTCACCGCGGCGGCGACGCGGAGCTATATATCCCGTGGGTTGGCGCAGTGACGTCACGGCTTAGCTCCGCCTCTGCGCCGCCGCGGCAACCACTCCGCACGGCGCGGTGACGTCATGGCTCGGCAAAGCTAAGGGGAAGCGATGAGCGAAGGTATGAAGTAACAGCGCGTAACGAACAAAGACGAGAAAGGAACGAAGACCACAGGACAAGCGCTGACTGCCAACTGAATGTTTATTACAAGAAAACCAGCCTTTTTATACATACTCAAAATACATGCGCACATCAAACACTCGCTAATCACAATGCCAATCTTTCTTTCAGGAAGTTTATTTCTTTCTCCGATAGTAGAAGAGAAGGCGAACTGGAAAATCTAAGAAGAGAAATTTTAGAGGCCTTTTGGATCAGCATGGAAGGTGACAATTGTGTTAATTTCACTCTCTCGTTGCTTTCAGTCTCTTACAGACGAGATGACACCTCACCCCCAGAGCGCTTAGTTGGATAGACCCCAACTTTCCGCAGTCTTATACTCCCAATGCGGTCACGCATGCTGCTCTTTCGACCACATGCATGCCCTGGCTGTGCGTACAATGCGCGCTCCGAACTTCAATACAAGTTCAAGTGGGACGCCTTGTTGAAGAGCTCGGAATTCACACACCAACTACAGGTCGTCCAGAGGACCCGCGACGTCACCGAGAGTCACCACCTCCCGGTCCCATCATGGGCGGAGCCCACTAACCAATCATTTTCCTCAGGACACTTCAAGAAAGTTCTTGTCAATTGTCAATTGGCGAGATTGTTCTGCTTGCGTGTTAGTACATATACCAATGCCATCAAATTGAAAGCATGAGGGCAATTACAATTTTACAATCATTGACAGCACAGAATAAATAGCCGTTGTCTTATAATGTTTAGCTTCTAAAAAGATCTTGCAGTTACATGAATAATTTAATTTGGCTTCGACGCGTGAGAAGTAAGTGGTAGCAAAGGCAGTTGTGCTCCTTCTCCATGCACTTTTGGTAGCGTAGGACACGCAACTTAAATGTGTTGCGCGCATAAAAATTAAATAAATTTTCAGGCAAATACCTAACCCACTGCTATGGTTTACTGTGCATTATGAATTAGGACGCAGATTATAAAATGACTCCTACATTGGCTGAAACAGCTAGAGCTGCGGAATAAGTGGCCGGAATAGTGGAGGGGGATTCTTCCCAACCCTATCAACACTTTATGTATAACAAAAGTAATCGAGAAGCACGCGCAGGCTGCAATGACAGAGACGCCGTAGAAGTTCGTAATCGCACGACTACTGCGAATAGCAACGTCGGCACTTTATGAGAAGGCACGCAAAAGCTAGATAAGTTAAGGATGACTGAGTAGAATTGACAGACTTTTTAAGCGCATCCGGCAGAGATGTCTCCGCTTAGTGCACCGAAAAACATGCAGAGAAAATTTTGAGTAAAGGTACGGACGACGAAACGGCAGATAAGGGCAGCACAGTAGCAATCAGCTGGATTTTTCGACGTGAGGACCGTGCCCTGATATTATCATTTATAAATGATGTCCACAAGTACACCCGGTGTATATGTATTTGATGTATCAGCTTTCCGTGGAGTAATTTTGCTCTCCTGAGTCGTTTCTGCTGTTTATTGGCAATCAACAGATCAATGTATGTGCACCTATTTGCTAATCAATAAATAGCAAGTGGCCTTAATAGTGCAAATATGGCCTGGGACATTGGCTGTCTTATAATGTACATGTTTCCTGTGTATGTGATGATCGATACATGCTTTATAAATAGCGCCGTATGTTACCAGGAGCTGAAGCAGAATTCAATCAGACATGCCCCACATGTATTGCTTGTTTTCTTCCATACATGCATGCATAGGGCTGAGCCTTGTCAAGCGTCCCCCGTTAGGTGTTTCAGAAACGTCTGTATGTATCACATATTGATTTAACAAAACATCAATCTGAAGCGGTACGTTGTTATGTGTTTCTTTTTGATACCACTCGATATGGAGTCTTTCTTATACAAGTACACCTTCAGGTAGGTGACTCGATGATGCATCGCCTAAGCAGGAAAAAACTTGCACATCTACTGTACTATACTTAATCATGCTGGTTTCAAAAGATGGCTAAGCTGTCACGCTATGCGCGTTTTTCTTGAACATATGGTAAAGCAGTAATAAGTTGTCTCCTTGAAGCATTACAAGGACAGAGGTGGCCACGAAAAGAGGTGCTACCATGAACAGCTTCACGGCACAGCCACGCCTACAATGTCAGTAAGAGCGGGCACAAGTACATTTATAATGATAGGTACAGCTGGTACAAGCAAACAATTTAAAATTCGCAGAAAAAATTTGAACTCAAATTTATGTATCATCAGCAATAAATTAGGACAAACATGTAATAGCGCGCCCTTTTGCAAATATGAGTCATACATTAAAAATGTTAAATACATTGTCATGCACGAATACACTTAGGAATAACATGCGCTTACAAAAATACTCCTTCAAATAAGTAAAGAAACACTACGAAATTTTTAAATAAGTGTCAAAAATATGAAGAAATCTTTATTCATAATTATTGAGGAGCCCAGACGAAGTGCACTGCGTGTAATTATTGTCTCGAATATTGTCACGCGGATGTGACGTGGAAGCAAGAAGAATCCAAACGGTTAAAGATTAAACTCCTTATTGGGCAGTTCTGTGCCCAGCAAAGAAAGTAACTCACTTTACAACAAGAGCGGCGGGCACAATCGTGGGTCGTCGATAAAACTGATCAGCGGCGAAACGCGTTGGCTTTTATATATACTTCATAGAACATTCCAGCGTTATCACTGATGCTCGTTCAGGATTTGGAAAGTACTCGAACATACGCGTCGTGCATGCAGAGTTAGTACATTCAAAAAGAGTGGCGAAGCTGTGCGCAAATGAAGCGTGGCCTCCGCCGAGCGATAACACGCGTAACAGACAGCGAAAAAGCGCTCCCTATAAAAAAAATGTGGTTGATCCCTCTTATATAGGAATCGGTATAGAACACGAAAGTGAAACGTGTCTTCACAGAAGTAGTGTAATGTTTATTGCACATTGATATATAATGTCTATTGGTGTTTTGTGGCTAAAGCGCCCTTAGGCGTTGATGCACCCACGCTGACGCCTGGTGGCACGTCTCCTCCATCACGACTACCAACGTCGATGACCATGAGCAACCGTCGTGCTTATGGAAGCTGCACTACGCTGCACACGCTAGCACAACGCGAAAGACGAAGCACGTAACTGACACACTAATACAACGCGCAAGACAAAGCACGTAACTGAATCGTCACCGAGTCAAATCAGCGCGTACAGCGCGTCGTAATTGCAGCCTCCGCGATCAACTTCAGAAACATTTTCAGAGCTAATTGCGGAGGCCACGCTCCGCTGTGCTGAGTACGGTGAACGCCACCTAGCGCGTTTCTAACGCGTTTGTGCTAGCGTGTTACGGCGTTGGTAGTGCTTCTTGATGCCAGCGTCCCTTCGAATGCTGGCATCGAGGCGTCGTACTGCTGAGACCACCGAAGCGTTCACTGTCGGTGCGCGTTAGTGTCATAATGCAGTACTTCTCTTTTCTGCTCGTAGGCGGCGGCACCGCCCCGAGCAAGAGCGCGGGTACACGGAGGAGTGTTAGATATATAAAGCGCGTCTGTGTAGCTCTCTGCAAATGCGTTTGTGGCGCAATGCATTTGCAGAGAGCTACACAGACGCTAGCTCTCTGCAAATGCGTTTGTGGCGCAAATCAATAAAGAAAACAAAAGCGTTTGTGGCGCAATGGGTTAAACGCTCGGCGATCTATCGTCGCGGACCGAGAGGTCGTGGGTTCGATTTCCAAATTTTGCATGTTTGTGGAACTTTTTCTTCTGGTTTCTTTCTTTGTATTATGTTCGTGTGACGTATTTCCGTGACGGAAATACGTCAGTGAAGTCTTGGTGGACCCCGGCATAAAACACTTTCGTGTTAAAAAAACAAATAAACAAACAAGCACGCGTGTCAATACCCCCCTCTGAAAAAACATCGTCCCGATGCTACAACCCGAATATGAAAGTGGGAATACATCCAAAATGAAATCATAATAAGTTAATAAAGTCCACAGTTCGTCAGCGCGCGATGGATGGATGGATTGATGCTATGAGCGTCCCCTTTGAAACGGGGTCGTGGGTTGCACCACCAAGATCTCGTTATTATTTTGCTTAATGCCCTACCTTTATTTTTGAGAAAACGCGTAAAAACGTTTAAGGTGCACGACGGGGATGACTTCGTGTCGTTCGCGGCGCCGCGGTGATGATGTTACACCATCGAGCACGACCTTATAGTTTAAAGCACTACAACGTCGGAGTATCTTGTAGGGTCCAAAGTATCGCTGCAGTAGCTTTTCGCTCAGTCGGCGTCGTCAAATCGGCGTCCAGAATAAAACACGGTTGCCTGGTTGGTATTCGATGTGGCATCGTCCAAGATTGTAGTTCTGGCTTGCAACCCTCTGCTGGTTCTTGATCCGCAGGCTGGCGAGTTGTAGACCTTCTTCGGGGCGCTGCAAGTAGGCGGCAACGTCGAGATTGTTTTCGTTGGTGACCTCCGGTAGCATGGCATCAAACGTCGTTGCCGGTTTCCTTCCGTAGACCAGATTGAATCGCTCCATGTGCGTCATTTCTTGCACGGTCGTCTTGTATGCAAAGGTCACGTACGGAAGGATGGCATCCCACGTCTTGTGTTCGACGTCGACGTACATTGCCAGCATGTCCGCGATGGTCTTAATTAGTCGCTCGGTGAGGCCATTCGTCTGCGGGTGGTAGGCGGTGGTCCGGCGATGGCTTGTCTGGCTGTATCGCAGGGTGGCTTGAGCTAGATCTGCCGTAAATGGTGTACCTCTGTCGGGAATGAGGACTTCCGGGACACCGTGACGTAGGAGGATGTTCTCAACGAAGAATCTGGCTACCTAGGCGGCGCTGCCTTTGGCCAAGGCTTTTGTTTCGCCGTAGTGGGTGAGGTAGTCTATAGCGACGACGATCCATTTATTCTCGGTCGTTGACGTCGGGAAAGGCCCCAGTAAGTCCTTCCCGATCTGCTGGAACGGTCGGCGAGGTGGTTCGATCGGCTCGAGACATCGAACGCAAGCGACAACGGCGGACTGCGGGCATACCGTCAGTGAGGTCGTTTTCTACGTCGCAGCCGAACGTGTGTGTAACCTCATTATTGAGAAATACTTTATTGAACCCCCACGATTAACCAAAGTGATAAACACCTGGGGCGCATGCTTCAGCTCCGCTGGTTAACCATCTTCACGGAGTGGAAGGGCCGACGAATTTTTACGCTGATCGTCGAAACACTTGGCAATATTGCGGACTGCTTGCAACCACATATGACCGACTTCGATGTTCCTCAGGAGAAGTATAGGAGCGGTGACGCGATGCATGCTAGCATTCAACAGGTTTCCCCCCTTTTATCTAAATAAAATAAAAAAGGAACGCTGAATACGGCAACCAATGACAACGTAGTCCCACATTGATTACAATAGCAAGACAGAATAGGAGAGCTTGAAATAACTGCGAAAGGAAGCAGAAAGTTCAGTGTCTCCCAACTGGCGGCAATTCCCGTTTTACGGTGTCAGCCGCAGTAAAACTAGACTGCACGTTTCTATCAGCCGTTGTGTTAGTGGCGAGGTAAAATTGCTTTCTATATTGAAGCTCCTGTTTGTTTCCTTTTTTTTTACTATCTGTCACTGCAACTTTCACACATTCCCGAGTGTTTCTTGGAAGGCAGGTTAATGTTTCCAGCTGTCGTTGGAGTCCGCACGGATAGGAATGAACCTTATGGCGCAGGCGGCACTGTTTTATTGCTTTCTTTTGTTTACGTCTCAGCAATTATATTTTTCTTAGTTTCTCGAAGATTTGTCATGTTAAGAGATAGGTGATGCTGTGGAAACAATATGCAAGACGTTTTCATCTTTCTTTTCCTCTTGTTCCGATTACCAGATATAAAAGTTCATCAGTTCACTCTCTGCTGGTAAACTACAGGGGTTGCACTGAAGAGGTTGAGGTAAGGTGTGTCTCGGTCAGTACTTTTCTTATGTTATATAAAAAAGGAATACATAATGATGCTAAAATAAAAAATAGATGATGAAATGAAACAAATAAATGTAACATCGCTACGGAGAGTTAATTGGCATCTCCCCACCTCGCTTCCCGATTATAGACACTTTGTAGTCTTATACATTGGCGCAAAAGTCCTTCACGCACTGAATGGATTGCACGTCCAAACGCATGCCTCCGTACTAGATCCGTCCGCAGTACCTAACAAAAGCGCATTACTTTATATATTTGAAAGCACCACTTGTGATAAACGCTTTTCTGACTCTGTATCCTCTAAAAAGTACATTAAATATATATTTGCCTTTTGCCAAAGATGACTTGCTGACCGCAGTCCAAAAAATTTTTGTGTTATAAACGGTCGCTTGCCCAAAAATTCATTCTTTTCCGTAATGTTATTCTTTCGGCGGCTTATTTCGAGCCCTCGAGGAGAACGTGGCAAGCGTTGTCAATTTCTTCACCACGTCAGCACTCAGGAGATGCGGACCGGTTTATTCTGCACGGAAAAGTATTTGTATATCCAATCGACGTCATAGAATTTCGGTATACTTCACAGAATAGGTTCTGTTACTTTTATGATTTTTTGTGGCTCAATTCTATAAAACTTTATCTGTTTTGCTCTCGTACTGTTGTAACCTTTTCAACCCAGAATAGTGAGTACACACTTTGAATATACCGGATATTCGAATAGGACACAGAGATCGCGCTGTGCTTCCTTTTATTGAGAGACTTTTTCCGCGTCAGCGTGTATGCCCCGGCTTTGAAGATTAGCGATTCGAGTGTTTGAAGCTCGGCGATAAAAGTTGGCGCAGCGTCAAGAATGAGGTCAGCAGCGCAGTTGTCACGGCGCATGATGAATGAGCTATAAATAAGAAAATATGCGAGCGGCGTTGCGAGTGACGTCATCGGCACATCTGGCGCGGTGCCAACTCGGTTAGGTAGTGCGGCGCGGAGCGGATGGCGTCAGCGCCCGATACAACTCGACTACGACTCGACGCTCGGAGAGGTACCTAATCCGTTCAGAATAGACGCTTGGAAAGAACCGTCGGCGCTTCATCGCTGCGACGTCGTATGGACGGAGCGGGTCCTTGTCGTGACCTTGCGGCTGACCAGTGAGCTAGAAGGACCGAGATTCAATCAAAGTGCCGCGTAGAACAACGTGAGTCTGCCAATCCCGAAGTCTTGGCTCAGTTAAGAAGCGAAGAAATAAGAACAGCAGTGGATCCTAGTGAATGAGCGGTGAAATCAAATAATCATTATTAACGTACGTAATAGTTACGCCTTGATGTGTGCAAAAATTAGAGAAATAATTTGAAAAAGAATAACGTGAACAATAAGAGAATAATCAGATAAATAATGACAGCAGAAATGAGAGAACGCCCGCTCACCCTAAATACGGATTGCCTTCGAAGAAACGAGGCTGCTTTTTTTGGCAAATGCATCGGCCTCCTCACTGCTTTTTATTTCGATGCGGCTGGGCCACCTCTGGAACACTATAATATGGCCATGCGTGGATGTGTGCTCAAAGGTTTAAGTAATGCAGTGAACTATTACTCCCATTTTGAAAGCTGTTCCTGCATTCACGATGATCCGAAACGCCAATTTGCTGTCAGAACAAATGACCCAATGTATTGCTTCTGTGCTTTCGCACATAAACAGCATTAAAAAAGCGTGTAGCTGCAATTTGTTTGTGAAAATTTATGTAACAGATTTCAGAATCGCTTTTCACCAAGTTCCGGGATGAAAAAAACTGTCAGCCATTCCACTGAATACCAAAACCCGACAAAATTCCCAGCGCAGATAACCTAAGACCAATCTCGCTCACATCATGCGTCGGCAAAGCTGCAGAACATGTTATCCTTAATCGCCTCACCAAATACCTAGAAGACAACAAAATTTACCCACATTCAATGATCGGCTTCAGAGCGGGGCTATCGACACACGACGCAATGAAACTCATCAAACATCAGATCATCGACAGCAACTCCAGAGACATCAAAGCCGTCCTAGGACTCGACCTCGAAAAAGCATTCGATAACTTATCACATGAGTTTATACTAGAGACTATCTCGGACCTCAATCTCAGCCCTAGATTCCATGCATATGTCAGCTCTTTCTTGACCAACAGGATAGCAACGCTCAAGATAATAGAGCTGACGTCGCCAATGCTCACCCTAGGTAACAAGGGCACACCACAAGCAGCCGTAATTTCACCTACCCTTTTCAACCTAGCCCTGGTAGGACTAGGCAGAAAACTCAGCACTATGGAAGGCATCAAGTACACAATGTACGCAGATGATATCACAATATGGTGCACCGGTGGTAGCGACGGCTTAGGGTTGTTGAGCGCACGAAAACACGAGGACAAAAAGCTTGGAGGACACTTAAGCTTCGCCTTTAAGACTGGAACGGAATAGCATTAACAAATTCCTGAATTGTTGTCAGGCTTATCGGCAACTGCAGTTTTCATTTTTCTCCACCTTCGCCTCTGCGCGCCGCTGCCGTTTTACGCTGCCGAATAGGTGAACGCGATCTGAATAGTGAGAGAGAGATAAATGAGATTCGAAAGGCAGGGAGGTTAACCGGAAGGTAGATATCCAGTTTGCTACCCTACACTGGGGAACTCCCGATACACTTACTTTCAGAAACATCTGAATAGTGTTTCTGCAAGTAAGGTACCAGGACGCACCGCCGTGAAAAGGGCCTTGTGTCTGAGTTTCCTCCGTAACAGTATTATGTTTTATCGTATATTCAAATTACAGTCTGGCGCTATCAAGCCTGTATGTTGTGGTCAAGTCGTATTTTACGATTTTTCTGGCGTATTTTACTTCGAGAAATTCAATTAGTTCACTAGCGCCTTTGCGCCACGCGGAGGCCTGCCTGGTTAGAGTGGTTCGGGATGTTTTTCTAAGCCACCGACGCTGGATTTTCTGCGACACGGGGCCCTTAACGCTGTCGCATTAAATTGCCGCGTGACTGGCTGCTCGGGGCATTTTGCGTGTATTCGCGGGCTTCTTTCACGCTCTGAAAAACGCTTTTATATAGCGAGTATTGAGCACCAGAAAGCTGTATCGGGAGTTTTACAGCGAAGTGTATATGGCTAGCCGATTCGCTCGTCCGTCGCCTATTCGCAGAAACTATCATCATCAGCAATGGCTCGAGCATCGTCTTCTTCCACAGCTGGATCGTTGGTGCTACTCGCTATAACCGCGCGAATGTGCTCCTGCCACTATACTCCCGCTTTCGTCGTCATCTTCGTCAACAGCAGGCTCCGTTGCCGCTCAACATTCCAGCGTAGAATTTCACTTCTGTCGTCGTAATGGGGAGGCCGCGTTTACGGGCGTACGAGCCATTGCGTAATGGGGTATCAGCCATTCATGGTCATGCGAGATGGACAGATTTAATTATGAAGAATCGCAAGCGGCAATGCGAGAACGGTGGACTGCGGGCATACCGTCGGTGACGTCGTTTTCTTCGTAGCAGCAGAACGTGTGTGTAGCCTCATTAAGAAAAACAAAGACGTAACCAATAATTAAGGAAGACTTTACTGTACCGTGGCGACTAACCCAGTTATAAACACCGGAGCCACATGTTTCAGCTTCGCTGGTTAACCATCTGTACGGAGTGCTTGGCGGTGATTTTTTTTTTTCATATTTCTCTACAATATTCTCATTGACACAATTAATCTAATTAAGTGCTAATTGGGTAACTAGGCAGAATGCAAAAATAATTTGAGTATCTCCAAGCGGTGGGGAAGAACTTTACCGTGTTTCTGTCTAGCTACGTGGTATTTGCATATTTTTAAATGTTGGTGCATGATAGTTGGGATGCTCCGTATACTTATGTATATATATATGCCAAGCCTTGCAATAGGACCTGCAGTATATTGCCAAAAAACCATTGTATCACTAAAGTGTCTCATACCTTGTCTTACATTCTTGACAATGTTATTCCTCTGATTTTTGCGAATGACAGCCCCCCACCCCCCCAAAAAAAAATGTCATGAAACAAAACACCGACAGCTAGCGCATGCCTTTTATATTCAATCTTCTCAAAATCTTTGTCCTTTCTGTACAGAGCGAGCTACCCTCTACCACACCACATGGGCATGCCAAAATATCCCCAATAACTCCCCAAATCGAAATGCAACGCACGAGCAGTGGGAGATGGTCCTGACCACCTCGGCACTGGAGGATCAGCGAAAGCTTATCGCCAGAGCCGAAAGTGCTGCCACCGCCGCTGGGGCCCTGGACTGAAGGCTCCACCCACCACGGAGATCGACGCGTCTCCGTGCCTCATCAAAATAAAGTTTTGTCTCTCTCTCTCTCAAAATAATAAAAGCGCAAAACAATAACAAAAACCTGCAAATTATGTAATGTTTCTGTCGCCGTTGTACACAACCTCCGCGATCGACCAACGAAAGCGACCGCATTTCTTCCAGGGAGAGAGAGAGAGAAACATTTATTTAGACCATCTCTCTCTCTCTGGTAGAAACGCGCGTTGGTGCATAGTGTTCGCCGCCAACGTTTCCCGGTAAACATTACGGTTACATAAGCTGCAGTTGCCGGGAAGCGTGAGAAGCCAGTTAGGGATCTTTGAATGCTATCGCGTTCCGCTCATCAAGGCGAAGCTTAAGCGTCCTCCATATATTTAGTGTTACTATGAGCTTACGCTTGAAGGCGTAATATCAATCAGAAATGTACAAAACGGTATTTCTTCATAATCTTCACATCAACACCATACGGCGTACAGGCTATTTACTGCGCGGGTTCCAAGTATCAAGATTTATAGCTTTTCACATTTACAACGTGGTCACGTCAGTGACACTAGATTATCGAGTGTTCGGAACTCACTGCTAAAAGAAAATTTATCGAATTCTTCGGTAAAATAGAAGGCATCCCTATTCAGTAAGAAGTAAGCATCAGATGCCGGATATTGCAGTGGGCTTCTTTCCGACCTATACAAGACTCCCTCGGGAAGGTGATAAAACAAAATCAATAAATAAATAATTAAATGAGTAAATAACGAAAGAAAGAGCAAAAACTGACGCTGAGTAATACATTTTGTTGTAAAATTTGGTATTTCTTTGGTTCCTCTTCCTGCTAGGGCTTTATATGTGACCGAGTATGATGGCCAGAGATGCATGAAAGATCTAAAAGTCAGCGCAAATCCATTGGATGAACGGAATAGCCACAGGGCTAGATGGATCGGTGGGGTTTACAGCGTGTATATCAAATAGGTGGTAGTGCTTATTGATGAGGAGGAGCGAGCCGGGGCCGCTTCGCTGATACCAACGTTCTGCCGAAAAGGAAGAAAGTCCGATTCAGAAAGGCGCAGGCAACGTCCGAGAAGTGTGATATACAGGAAGTAGTTCTTCAAGATAAGATGGCCGTGGAAACTGTGGTTACGCGAGGAAGAGGCATCGCGAGGCTTCTTGTGGTGACCATGAGGGCTTTGAACTAGAAGTGCACTTTCAGAAAGACTAGTTACAACGTGCACTTGAAAGGACCATTTACGTACACATGTTGATACGTGATACGTGCACATGTTGCTGTGCACGTATCATTTTCGCAAACGTTTGACATCACATAAGAAAAAAAAAACTTTGTGAAATATTTATTTTCATTTTTCAATAATGAAGTTTTAACCGCGGCGCTGTTTAAGCTATCCGTAATGCCCGGCCCACGTGGAGCGAACTGTCACGGCGAACTTCGTGCGGCCCGCACTAGCGCGCCGGAAGGCCGGCGTGCTAGTGCGGGCCTTCCTTGCTGCACCCACATGCTGGGAAAAAGAGGCAGCCGCCGCCGCCACGATTTCACTGTTGCTAGAAACAGCGTGATTCCATTCCCAGTAAAATGCGGTGAAAAAAAGTTGTCGCAGTTTCACCCGAAAGGCGAAGCACCAATTGCGATAGCAAATTAGTAGAGAGTTATACGGAGTAAGGATAGTAGTTTTATCAGCTGTATAAACTTGGACATGCAGCAGCACCAGCAACGCACAGAACTGTTGTCGACGCCGTCGGCGTTTTGCCCGCGTTCGCACCGAACGCGCGCGGCGTTTTTATATAAATACGTATTTGGTACCGCAGCTTAACGTCGCCTCCCCTCCCTCCCTTCCGTCCCCCCACAGCCTTTCGCGCAACGGAAAAAGTTGCGTTTGCTCTCTATATATGGAAAGGAGGAAAAATACGCTTAATTCTGCAGCCCTTCAGGGAGCACGGCGCAGAACGCGCGTTTGCTCTCCGACGTGCTTTCGCTACACGTGAAAGCGCGCGTCCTTCGCGCCCTTTCACTCGCACATACAGCGTCCGGAGCGCGGCGACGATTTCATCGCAGTTGACGTCATACGGAACATCATGGCGACGGCGACGCCGACGGCAGAAATCTGCTTTGTAGTGTCCATATAATTGCTATCGCAATAAAATCACCGCATATCCACGACGTGAATGACGATGAGTGGGCGAAGCACCGGGGTATCATTCAGGTAAACCAGAGCTACGGACGAGAGAGAAAGAGAGCGCGCGTCGGGAACGAACGCTCTTGTGCACCGCAGCGCCCCTAGCTACGGACGAGAAAGAGAGAGAGCGTTGGGAACGAGAGAGAAAGAGAGCGCGCGTCGGTAAAGAACACCCTTATGCACCGCAGTGCAGCTAGGTACGGACGAGAGAGAGAGCACGTCGGTAACGAACGCCCTTGTGCACCGCAGCGCCCCTAGCTACGGACGAGAGAGAAAGCGCGCGTCGGGAACGAGATAGAAAGAGAAAGAGAGCACAGCTGCGCCTCTAGCGGGAGCGGCGAGTACTAGCCTGGGTACAATGGCGCCACGGGGGACAAGGCTCGAACCTAAGGAGCTTCGCTCCTAAAAATATTTTTGTATCTGCAACTGAACCGTTATTCTGCAACTGAACGTATCGGTCGCGCCTGTACGGCTGTGATCTGTCGATCATTGTACGTGATGCGCGCAGCTTTTGTCACCATGTTCGCTCTAGGCACTTTGGCTGGCTAGCCGATTCAAATGCGGTGGCAGGAAGTCGGACGCGACCGCCTTCCTGATTGGTCCGCGCTTTCATTCGGCGCTTCCGGCGAGCGGTTGACCTACAGTGGCTAGAATGGGTGTAGTTGACCATCTGCGAGCATATTTATCCCGCCTTGATCGACGACTAACAGCCGCCGGCCGCCAGGCGGACGCCGCGTGGGGCCGTTCGCACGGCGCGCGCGCCCGCCAGGCTACTGTAGCTTGAAAGCCATCTGCGGCGGGGATAGAGTCCGCCCTGCGCTGTGTTTTCGCGGCTTAGTTCGCGTTGATGCGAGCGGCGCACGAAGATCAATTCTCTCAATGCTGCGGCTGCTCTTACTCACTCCAGCGTTTGGACAGCGAGTTTCCGCGGTCATCGAGTGAGATGCGTTCATGTTTGCTTGTGCGCGTGTGACACCATGCTTGTTCATTTAGTTAGTATGCCTATGTTTACATGTTTTCACGGACGATAAAACTACCATCCTTACTTCGTACAGCTATCCACTAATTTGCTATCACAATTGATGCTTCGCCTTTCAGGCGAAACTGTGCCTTTTAGATAAAGTAAATATTTTTATATCTGTGAATTGCATCTATAGAACATTTTCATGGGCATCCGATGGGCGCCGCCTTGTTTTATCACCTAGTGACGCGTCGATGGCTTGCCATTACAATGAATGTGCATGACACCCGGTGCGGCTCAGAAAACCTCTGTTTCGGCGCATATCGTAGACGGTGACTGCGTGGAGAACACGACGTTTTGGCCACAGCTTCAGAGGTCATGTAAGTGCTTTCGGAGCTCATTCCGCCTCGTCCAAATGGCGCAAGCTGCGTTTGCGGTGCTTATACTAGAAGCGGGGATAGAAATATATTTCAGAATTTCAGCTTGCGAATTATGTCAAGATCAGTGTGTTTTGCTCTTAGTAGTTTATTTGGCTAACAATTTGAAGCACCGGCTTGTCATATTTCTGACTCAGTAAAGTTCCTCGGCATAATCACTATCTGATTGCATATATACGGCCTAATCGCTCTCGTGCCAGGGAAGTGGCTCGAGTGTCCAGTGGCACGACAATTTTGCGTGTATTTGCGGGCGTCTTTCACGCTCGGAAAAACACGTACTGAGCAACAGAAAGCTGTATCGAGTGTTTTTAAACTTGCTCTACAATTTTGTCATTCACACTTTTCATCTAACTAATAATATTTGAGAAGTTCATTAATAATGGAGACTAATTATTTAATTAGGCGGAATGCAAGAAAAACTCGCCATCCCGGCCCTGCGAAAGTAGATGTCCCGCAAATCTGTTCAAAACCACCACTACAACTGCTGAGAGGAGTATTCAATGCTTTGTGGCTTTAGAGTAATGGTTGTCGTGCTATTTAGAGCAGTGAAAGGAATGGGAGTAATTATAATGGTAACCCCACGACTAACCTGGTGTCTGTTCGTTGCACCGTCAGCCGTCGACATAAAAATAGTACGTCCGCTAAGGTAGCTGAAGATCCGCGCGTAGAGTACTCCACCTATGCGAATGTCTTCAAGCGCATCAAGAATGGCCTCGTGAAAGACCTATCGTAAGCCCACTATATGTTCCCAAAAATAGCACCCAATAATCGCCGACGTTGTTTTTCCTATTCTACGTATGAAACGAGGTCCGCAAAAGATATTCGGCCATTTGACCTTGCTTAAGATGACGGATTTATAAATGTTGCCGACGAACTAATAGCTCTCGGTGCCAAGTACGGGAGCATCTCCGCCAGGGCCTTGACTCCGCATCTTACGACGATGTCTCGCAGAGTGTCCGAAGTTGCAAGTGAACTCCGCGAAGCGGTGATTCCTGATCCAGTTAGCCAGGAAGGAAGGTCGCTGCTCGATGACCCTTGACATGTGAACCGACGTCTACAAGAAAGTGGCCTTTATCATTGCAACGGTCCACTACGAGTGTGAAAAATGGAAACGGAGGAGCTTTTTGTGCTACACTAGCGCCTACCCCCCCCCCCCCTCCCACCCCGAGAGTAAAATGGAAGATAAAATTCGCAAGGGGTTGCGCGAAACAGTGCGAAGTTCAGCATTGATGACGGCTTGCTGAGCTATGTGCTGTTCGTAACAGACCAGAGTGCCAACATAATTAAGGGCTACGTTCGTCCGTATGTCAGAATGAACTGCAGTGCTCACATCTTGAACACCGTCTTTCGGAACGCGTTCGATTACGGGTATCTTGCTCAGGAGCTGCCCGACGTTTTGGAACATCTGCAAAAAATGAAGGCTGTCGGGACTTTTTTAAAACTTAGCGGACTGACGAGCCTGCAACGACACGGAGTGAACCAGGAGATATAAACGTGGTGGAAATTGAAGCTCGCCATTATAAAGCCCGTGCTAACGCAGTACGATGCGACAGAGAGCCTCCTGGATTGAAGGGGCAATCTACTCTTGGAAGTTGTCAGCAAGGCCTTGTGGGCGGAGGTCTTCGAATTCTTGAACCCCTTCAAGGAAGCCAACGAAAAGCTTGCGGAGGAAAATGTAGTAACCCTGCCCCTTGTATTCATGTACTACACAAAACCGAAGAAGCACCTTACTGCTGCTTCGACAGACTCACCAGGTGTGTGCAAGCTCAAGTCGAGGAGGCTAGTGTTTCTTCAAATAAAGCTTCACAAAATCGCTACGTTCTTGTGGGTGCCTTTCCACTATATCCGCGTGCTTGATGAGCAGAAGAGGAAAAATGTTCACGACAGGGTACGCGAATTGTTGATTGACGAACATCTGCGTTTACCACCACGAGAAAGAAGCACAGACCAGCCGGATAAGAACTGTAGGAGTGACACAATGCTGCAGAAATTCAGCCAGCTGACAATGAGCTTGACCTTTGGGACAGCGAGCAGTGTGAGGACATGGGAAACTGCTTGACTGGTGGGACACTCAGCGTAGGAAGCTAGAGCAGGAACGCGATACCAGCCCGGGCCAGTAATACCAGGCCCGGGTACGGCCCCGGCCCGGGCACACATGACAGAGCCCAGCCCGGGCCTACCTGGGTCCGGGCGTTCATTACTAGGCTTAGCCAGGGCCCGCGTGTGCATGACCAGGCCCCGCCCGGGCACGCTGAAGGAAATGTGTTGATGAAGATGATTATCATTAATAGCTTGCTCTCTGTAGCGTGCGATAAGACGGAAAATCCGGTGTGTGCGTACATTGAAATGTTGCTTTACCCGCGGTGGTAGCTTAGTGGTCAAGCTGCTGCTCTGCTACGCGCTAAGACGCGGGTTCGATCGGCGACCACGGCGGCTGCATTTCGATGGGGGCGAAATTCAAAAACAACCGCGTACGTAGATTTAATTTCTTCCCACTATAGTGATAAAAATACACATACACGAAGAAGACGCCACAGACGCGGACGAGCGCTCGTGCGCATCTGTCGTGTCTTCTTCGTGTATGTGTACTTCTTTTGCGCTCTATCAGGAAGCAACTATGTTAGGCCAACTAGCCCAACAGACGGTCCCTCTGAACTACTTATATTTAGGGGCAGGTTAAAGAACTCCAGGTGGTCGAAATAATGCGGTGCCCACTATGGCGTCTTTGTAACACATCGTGGTTTTGGCACGTAATACCCAGGAAAATAGATGAGATATTGCATATATGGTACAGAAAAATCATTACAGTAAACGTAAAGTCACAATAAAACATAATCAAAACGTTTTCTAAACCAAAGTGCAGAACTAACATGAAAAAGCGGATACAAGCAAACCCAGGGCATTCGTTGTAATGCTCTCGTTACACTTCACGTTCGAAAGATTACTGATCACACAAATTAAAAAAATACTGTATTCATAAACAGGTGAATTAACCAG
Source organism: Dermacentor silvarum (assembly GCF_013339745.2). Classification (NCBI taxonomy): domain Eukaryota; kingdom Metazoa; phylum Arthropoda; class Arachnida; order Ixodida; family Ixodidae; genus Dermacentor; species Dermacentor silvarum. The sequence goes on from NC_051157.2 coordinate 94,816,910, forward strand.
AATACAGCATAATATAAACGTAGAGGTAGAAAGAGACACCCTTTGCGTTAGCTCTAAAATAATATAATAGTGTCGAGAGAGGTAATATTGTAATCGCAAAAGCGGTAACAGGCAAACGGTTTGAAGAGCTGTTTTTGTATAATTTAAATTTCGTTATGGGGAAACAATGTTAGTTTTTACGATGCGGGCCCGCTCATTGAAGGTCCTAAGTCGGGCCTTCGAGCACTCGCCAACGCTATACATTACATGGTCCAAGACAATAAATAGCTGACCTTTAATGAGCTGGCCCGAGTCAGGCCTGGGCCCGCAGCTTCAAGCCCGAGCATGGCCCTGGACCACCGAAAAAGCACTTCGGACGGCCCGGCCCGGCCCGCGGGCCAGACCGGGCTTGGGTTTTTGGGTCGGGCCGGGTCCGTGCAGTGCTCTAGGAAGTACAGTGCTCACGGATTGAAACGCGACAGGCAAATTTTGGGTAGAACACTCCTTGTGTGCAAATACTTGAGGGTACCATGCCTTGTTGCTTCGAATCTGGTCACAAAAGGTGACGCGGACTCTGACCTAAGCGTACGAGTCGATATTGCGCCGATGCCACAGAAGCTACCGACTGTGGAAACAGAAGCATGCGCATTGGCTAGGCCTAAATTGTCGTGTTTCAATCCATGAGCACTGTACACTGTTTTTTTTTTTTTTGTCTTGCAAAAAATTGATTTGCATCCCATCTACGAGCGCCAGTAGCGAACGCAGTTTTTGTGCAGCTGGGTACGTGCTCCAAGAGAGGAGTACTCCCAGAGAAGCCGGAGAGCCTGGACAATCTGCTGCTTCTGCACAAGAAAATGTATATTTTTGCCGATTTCTGGCTTTTGCACTGTCCTAATCTTGAAGCTTCGTTTTCGTGTGCAGTCTTTTTGTGGCTCTGCGTGTTATTTTAAGTCTATTTTCTATCTTTATTTCATAAAAAAGGAAGGAACCTTTAATCTGCAATAACATGAAGCATGGTGTTCGACAGCTTGATTATGTAATTTATATGGCGTCTTGATTACGTTTTCGCGATTTCGAAGTTATAACAAATTAAATTTCATCTACCTTTACTTGCGGTTCAATATGTATATAATCTTAAGTTTTTTTGTCTTGCTGCAATAAATTATTATTCAAGATGATATTTTAAAAATCTCTGTAATTATTAAAGTTTCCATCGCGAAGTGTAGACGAGAGCCTTAAAGACAATGCCCTGGGTGTGCTTCTATACGATTTCTTTATGTTAATTGTACACTTTGTTATTAAAAGCTTTTTTGCTATGTTTCATTGTCACTATATACTTTTATTGTAATGACTTTTCATGCACCGCCTAAGCAACCTTTAAAATATATGCTGGGGTATTACGTGCCAGAGCCACGATATGAATACGAGGCATGCCGTAGTGGGGACCGAGTTAATTTCCACCACCTGGAGTTCTTTAACGTGCGCCTAATTCTAAGTACACGGGCGTTTTGGCATTTCGTCCCCATCGAAATTTGGTCGCCGTGGCAGCTTAGCAGCGCAACAACTTAACCGCTAAGCTACTACAGCGCGTAGAACAACATTTCAATGCATGTACTATAGACCCAAAAAAGTTTAAGGACCACGGCATCTCAGAAAACGCTAAGTATTCGAATAGCCTTCAAAAGTAGACAGTCAAACCGTACATCACAATGTTGTTCGCATATACCAGTAGAGGCTGGAAATGGGAATACCAGGCTACGTTTTGAGGCTGCGGAGATATGCAGTTTTTTGTCAGATCTCTTCTCCCCGAAACTTTTTTGGTCGATAGTACATACCAGAGTTTTCTTGTGCTCACCCGCTAACAAGGGCAAGGAACCAATAATGACCATCATCAACAACAAGTTTCCTCCAGCGTGCCCGGGCTGGGCAAAAAAATCAGGCCCGTGTAGCAATTTATAGGCCAGCCCTTCTGAGGCACCTTCTCCCTGTTTGTTACTTTTATGCCGCAGTGTTACCACAGTGCTATCGCATCTGTCGGCCGCCTTCTTGATTTGGGAATTCCAGTGGGAAGTAACACACAGCCGGAGAATTAATAAATGAGTGGTAGATATTGGAATCCTTATGAAATGGCTTGGTGGTTCACACATTAACTGAAAACAAATGCACATTATTAGCTTGAACTTGAATACGTCCAGATCGATTGCAGTGGTTCACACACCGAAGTGACATGGCATAAGCTGTATTTTTATTCACAGATGCAAATTGTGCCTCATTGTGATACTGTCAACCGTATCATATGTCGATAATGATCATTGACATGAATTACTAAGTTGAGAGGTTTAGTGAGAGGATCAATTTAAATAACGATGTGTCTGCATGTACTTGCGGGGATGAGGAGGAGGAGGAGGAATAAACGTTTGTTGTGCGAGACAGCCAGAAAGTGTCCTTCCTACGCCCTAGGTGGGCAGCTCTCTTAGAGCAGAAAGCCGTTGGCTAATGTCGCGGCCCGGGCCCGGTACATCATACTTCGCTGATGAGAAGGGAAATATTACTTCATGGGGTCCACATTGCGCAATCACCTTGAGGAAATTAACATACAAGAGGAATGAATCTGATGAAATATCGTGCGTATCATACGCCGCTGCTCCTAATAAAGCAAAGCAGTATGCACGTACTACGTCCCCAACATGTTCTTTTAAAGCATAACAACATCCTTCCTCAATTTGTACTCTAGGAAATTGGAAACCTAACCATGTAATTGCTGTTTCCTGTTTTTAACCTTTTCCCACGAGTGTCGGTATATATGCATTAGGCATGATATAGGAGCCACAGCAATCAATTTCTTTACCTCGTGGCTTGAGCTCGTGCCTTGAACTCAAGCAGGATGCTGGTCGGGCACGGTTAGGAAACTCAGTTCGGAGGGTGCAATCAGTTTTCCACCTTCGGGGAATCTAATGCTTTCTAGCAATCAGGATAAGAGCGGCTATAGGCCAGATTGTGACAAACAGGAACTGATGGTGCTTCTACAGGAACCAAGGAGGCTAAGCGCTTGCCTCGGTGGCGTAAATCATTCCATTGGCGTGCTACTTTGACCTCTAAGCGCTAAAGTAATTAATTTCTTACGCCACATACCGCATCTTCTTTTTAATTCTGTAAGCTCAGACCGACCAATGCCCTCTTACTTAATTTTATAAAAATAACAGGCGTTCTGAAGTACACGTATATTCCAGGTTTTACTATGACCTTACATTCTGGCATCGTACTGTTGACATATTCTAATATGCCGAGGATCCAGCCGATCAAATGTCTAACATTACAAATGAATATTTGCTACCTGCTACATTGAAAACTCTTTCTTTCTCCTTCACGGTAATTTTATTACCTTTCTCCTTCACGGTAATTAGAGGGCTTGTAACCCGTACACGGGTGACAAGCCCTCTTCTCTTGTAAGCCACTCGGACTACCGCATGCTCTGATTGGTCTCTGTCGTTCTCAGGGCGTGGCTACGCGAGCCAACCTGATCATCCGGCGCGCGCGGCTATCCTAGGCGTGCTGAAGTATCTCCCACACGGCATGCTAGGACTTAGCTCATAGCGACATCACCAGGGCGCACATCGTCTGGTTAGGTCCTGTTTGAAGGCTGGTAACAAAAACATTAAGGGCAGCTTCACACTAGTGGTGCGAAGACTGGGCAAACAACGAAGCTGGAGAAACCATCTAGCTTTATCTCGGTTTGGCCACGTTTTTAAGACGTTATGCTTCCAGACTCGGCCATGTTTTGCGCAAGATCACCCAAGAATCATCGACAGCACAAGCAGCAATGAACACTCGGTCATTAAATATCTGGACGCTTCTGGACGCTCAACGCTTTTGCTCAGTTTCGCGGGCTCGTGACACAGGATCTTCTGTGATTCGCCGATGTTTCGCCGCCACTGCGGCGGCGCAATACTCGAGATAGGACCGAAGTCGTCTCACTCGCTCTCGGGTAGCGGCGTGGCGGCTTTCGCGCCATGCTTCCTCTTCTTCGGGAGTGGCGCTCTTCTTCGGCCACCCCATCTTGGCAGCGATGTACTCGGCGCGGAGACGGCGTGGCTTTCGTGTCGCGGCGGCGGCGACGCGGAGCTATATATCCCGTTGGTCGGCGCAGGACGCCACGGCTTAGCTCCACCTCTGCGCAGCCGCGGCAACAACTTCGCACGGCGCAGTGGCGTCATAGCTCGGCAAAGCTAAGGCTTAGCGATGTGGCGCACGCGATGACGTCAGGGCTCACGCAGGCCTGGCGAGGCTCGGCGCGGTCGGCTCAGCTGGGGCGAGGCGTTGCTAGGCGACGCATGGTGACCTCATCGCCAGGCGGAGATCTTGCGGCGTACACTCGATGGACCATCCTCGAGCTTAAACAGCTTCGCTAGTTCACAGGGGTATTTGCCATTGCGTTGGGACCCTTTCTGCACTACGACCCGGATCGACCCACATTTCGGCGTTACACCTGACGGCAAACGCCCAGGTTAAACAGCTTCGCTGTTAAAACTAACCAACCTTTCCACTACAGGAAAATGGGGGTGAGCGAAGCTTGTCCTGGGTGCACCTAAACTAGCCATAATGCGACAGCTGCGACGGAGAGAACGTCACTGACGGCATGCCCGCAGTCCGCCGTTGTCGCTTACGTTCGATGTCTCGAATTTGCTCGGCGGCGTGGTTAGCAGCATTCACCCGCCATTGCCGTTTGAGTTTTCTCGTAAATTAATTTGCTTCAAAATTAAATCTTTCCGTTACTTAAGACAATGAATGGCTCATACACCCTTAAGGAATGTCTGATACCCCTTAAACGCGGCCTCCCCATTACGACGACATAAGAGAAGTGAAATTCTACGCTGGAATGATTAGCAGCAACGCAGCCAGCTGTGGAAGCAGAGCGACGAACGCGACAGCAGTGGCACGAGCGCGTGCCGAGCACGAGCATAAGCACGAACCAAGGGGCGCCAACGATCCAGCTGCGGAAGAAGACGACGACGCTTGAGCCAATGCGGATGATGATAGTTTTTTGCGTAGATGGACGCCACCGAACATTTTACCTTATAACAAGCTTTGCTTGAAAAATAATATATGAAATTACCAGCTCTACGGCTTTGCGAAGATTGCTTCTGCGGTAAATACTGCTTATTTAAAACAAAATTAGCCAAATTTAAATTATGTTGTCGTTGGCCCGTTAACAACTGATCTTGACACCTCTAGCAGTTTCGTCGCGCTGCACTCGTGCCGTTTTCAATGCACTCGCGGGATGTCGAAGGTTCTTTGAGCGCCAAGTGTGAGGTGGCACACGTTCAGATGGGGCGCGCACGACACGAATGCGCGCTCACGTTTCAGGAGATCGACGGGGGAGCGCGGTGCGATCTGATCGTGTGGCCCTTCGCACAAAGCTGGTTTCGCTGTTAGAATGTAGTAGCTTATCGGACTGTAAAGACGACGGCATTTGTCATCGCCGCTATCCAGGAACACCGACGAGAGCAGTCACCAACCAACAGTGGACCTTTTTTTCACCGATGTTGTGCCTTCTACGGTGATGAGGAGGTATGAAGCAGGCGCGTGAAGTGCTGCTTTCTATGCTGCAACATTCTTTTTTATCGTATCTTTTCAGTTTCGAAGTACATGCATGGTTCTGAGGGCGCAGTTCGCAACCTTATCCCGGTATCCCCAAAGTAAGTTGCACGACAAGGATCATTCGTCAGTTCGCAATACGAGTATAACCCATCAATTAAAAGTTTCACCTTGTTCATGTTGTAGCGAATCACGGCGAGTGCAAGTGACAACTGGCCAGGGTAAATTTGGCACGTACCTCACTATGAGAGTGTTTCACGTAATTCTCAATAAGCTGCCACGGTACTAGTGTGGCTCAGCTGAGATGTCATTAGCTTTTACCATAGTAAACATATATTAACCGAGGGAGTTGCTGATTCTAATATTTCGTCCATTCTCGACAGCAATTACGGAAGCTGACGCAATAGAATGCCCGGATGAGCTGGGATTGTGCACGTCTAGAAGCGCTTGCTATTTCATAAACAATTGTTCATGATGAGGTTTGTCACCTAGTAAAAACTGCCTGAGGTGAACATTCAAATTTTCACATTCTTCAGAGACTGAACGTTCGGACTTATATGATTAAATTCGTTGAATGAAGCGTGCTTTTGTAATCTAGCCATAATAGTGTCCCGCAGAATGGTGCTCTACAAATCCGTTCGTTTAAACCTCACAATAGCAAGTCTACCTCGTCTTTAGAGGCTATTCCATGGCTGAACTTTGCCACGCATGCTCATGACAGCATGATCCAGCACGGGTTCCACGGGTACTTGGTCAATACGACATAAAGAAGTTTATGACTAATGTGGCCATTGCCGTCATGACAAAGAACAACAAAACGTGGTTTTTCCCGATAGACGCACGAAGAATGTCAAACCAGCCCGCCGCCAGGTTTGTCTTGTTAAATCAGAATCAACAGCTTCAGCAAAAACCGTTTGTCTAAGCTACTTTGCTTGCTTAGCACTGCAAGTTGCTTTTTGAGCTCAATGCGCGAGTCACTCATCTTTAGCGAGGCATAGAGAACCAGGATGCACGCCGACTGGTGGCATGAATTTTCGCTTGCTGGTTTCAAACAAAGGCTGTTTTGAAACAAATACTTTACGTTCTGTGGCGAGCATGGACAAACCCACTAATGTGGCAAATCTTAATGTTCTTCTTCTGCAGGTAATAATGAGTCAATCATTCTAGGTGCTAGACCCCTCTAACACAGGAGAGGCAATGTCAGCATTGTACTTATTCATGGGAAACAGCAGCATTTTCCGCACAATATCTCGTAGAGAGCTACCATCAGCATCACAACCTCAGCCAACGTTCATTGGCTGTAGTTAACAGTGGATGTCATTACAGGCGGCTTTGTTCAGGTGCAGTCTTCTGCAAGTTCCACAACATCCATTTGTCAGCAAGTAAAAATAAAGCCTCCCTAGCAGTAGGGAAACATATTTCTGTGCTTACATTTACTAACAGTTACTACAATTTTATGCTTCTCCACGTAAATTACTTGTAAGAGCATGATTGGTCTCACTTCTATTTTCGCAAGTATGTTGGAGCCGATCTTACCTTGTATAAGATATGATCTAGATCACTCTAGCATAATGTAGACAATGGACATGGCTCTCACCAAGATAACGGTGAAAATACCACCCTTCAAGCGTCGCCGCTGCCTTCACAAGCCTCCACATAGCCTTAATGTAGAGTGATGTTCCCCCCGAACCGCACAAGTGCCAATAAATAAAGTTATTGTTCTGTAACAAACCTTACTTCCAATTGTTGTCAGCACATATAATATAGAAAGCTTCCACCCAGAATCGTTTTAAGCTCGCTGGACCAACTTTGTGAGCAAGGCCACGCGTGAACCACGTGAAGCAGGTTAGCAGAGGTGACGGGCTGGAGGTAGTAAAGTCGCTTTGTTTGATTCCAAGATCAAAGCAAAACTCACCTGCCTGTTTCTCTTTGCTCTTTTGTCAGCAAAACCACGAAGTCATACACAGCAATGGCCAAGCTCAGGACGACACAGGGAGCAAATGAAACGGAGCGGGAACCATGGTAAAAAAAAGAGAGAAGTTTAGTACGTACCACCTATTACGGTGTCGTTTTACGACGTCCCCAGTTGTAAAACTGGCTATACGACTTCCATCTCGTCCATCTCATCGGGGTCAAGAAAAAGTTGTCAGTGTAGTAAACTTCTTGCGCCTTCGGAGTTTTTCGTTGTTTTTGGTTGTTTTCCAGCGCTCTGTCTCTGTTACTTTCTTGCCTGTCTGGATGTTTCCAGCAGACGCGATCAAAGTTCGTCGCGACCGACATTCACCAGGTTGTTCGGTTTGATGTGCCTGGTGACTCGCATTTTTTTACATGTATTTTTGTGGCTTATGTTCTTCATTTGGTTCTATGTGCGCGTGCGTATGCGTGAGGGAAGGAGGGGCAGTTATGGCGATTCCCTAGAGGTCTCTGTGGTCGCTTATGTCAGAAAAAAAATGACATAGCTGCTGGGTCATTTTTAGTACGTAAGCTAGTAGATGTGCTAGGCTCTTAACATATTTGTGTGTTTCGCTGCAAAATAGTCCTCTCGGAGCAGCGATTCCTTTACAATTTTCGTCCCTTGTTACCTTCAGGCGTTTTTCCCAAGTTTGAAAAGTGTTGTTCTGACTTTGGACAGTATGATGTCGTATTCATTTGGTCCATCAAGAGAACTTCAACTCCTTTTCGATCCACTAAAAGCGCAAGATATCTGATGATTGTTTATCGGTACCAGTCTTCGGTGACAAGCAGCAATCATTCACTGTTGAATGGAAATATGAGCTTTATTTCAAGGGAATGATTGGTTAATCATTTGTCAGGAGTTGTGGGTGGCAAAAATTGGAAGCTCGAAAACAATTACCTAGGTCTCGTGTATTTACGAGAAACGTGTTTTCTACCTAATTAAAAGCACTATGCCGAGATGTAGAAATAATTCTCACTGTCCTAATTGATTTACTTCATTTCTTCCTACTTCAAAGCGAAATGATTACAAGTTTTGTGACCTGCTTGTCTCTGTGACCTTTCGAGAAGGTTAGTAGAGTTTGTGCGCGTGATCGAGAAAGTAAGTAATGTGTGCGATGACACAAGATGCCTGCCGAGTAGTAATTATTTGATAACACCCGGTTAACTGAAGTAGGTAGGTTAAACTTGAGCAGCTGACTTTCTTCCTGCTGTTTTTCCAGTACAAAAATAAAAACAAGCATATCGTAGAGGATGGCAAGTTCAAAACCACTGTATTTCCTTACGCTCGAAATTAGCGGTGAACAAGAAAGGGATGTTTACACAACTTTACACATCTTGTGAAGAAAATACCACATCCAATAGTGGCAACAAAATGTGTTGCAACCACTCTACAAATTTCAGATGAAGTACACATACTTTAGCTACGTTTTTTATCATATGCACTTCGATTTCGGATAATAACAGCCTGCAAAAGCAATATAATTTTGCCATCAGCGCATCCTATCTACATTTACCTTTATAGGTATTTTTTTCTTCCCTTAGCCGTGAAGCAACAGAGCAAGTTTGAGCGTTTCCAACCACCAAGCACATCACTCTTCCTAGGACGTGATGAAGTTTACGGAAGTATTTTTAGACTCAACTGGTGGCTGAAAAGCTCCACTTGATGAAAGAGTGCGCTTTATAAACGACCAGGGCAAACTCGAAGTCGTTAATAAGGAAGGTTCGAAAGAGAGGAAACCCCCGCCATTACTCCAGCCATTTCTGAACTTTTCGTGAGATTCCTTGCCTTCATTTATAACACGTGAGGCACGCACACTGGACTTTAGGAAGCGACTGCTGTCTAGCATCAAGCACACATTAAGGTCGCCTCCACTCCTGAAAGGTTCTTTAATCTTTTTGGTACCTTATTTCAGGTGCGTTCATTTTGCATTGCTGGTTCTTTTGGAGCATAGTGCAGGCAACAGTTGGGTCCAGAATGAAATTGAACGGACTTAATCTATATCAGGACAAAATATTACGAATAATATTTTTCTATTACAGACATTATTGGTAACACTTATTTTTATCAAGGGAGTGCCCTACCATAAGATAAACATGGAGAGCGCACGTTTTTAATTAATTTCAATGTTCCTGCCCACTTTTGTGCCCCAATAGCAACATCATGACAACTAGAAAAGTGTCTTACATTTGTTGGACTCTATGTGTGATAGGAGTTTCTCACCTGACCCACGGACACTAGCGAGCAGTCTTATGTAAGCAAAAAAAAAAAAAGACCTGAGGCAGTTGCTTTGCATTCTAACTATGAAATAGGTAGAAGACCACGTCTGAAGAGCACATGGCGAGGATCTATACTTTTCGATGGCCTTGTGCTCGTAAGTCATCTTTGGCGCTTTCACACACCAAATTCTTGCTTTAAAGGGACGCTCAAGGCAAGCTTTAAGACAAGCTAAAGTGATCGAACTACGCTCAAGCATGTCTAAAGCGTCAATGTTATTGAAAACAGAACTTTAGTGAGAGAGGAAATTAGGTAAGAGACAGGTCTTTGTCAGGTTGCCCACGCCACATTATTTGTTATTTTCTTTCCATATATATGTTGACGCAAAAATAAACGAACAAAGTATCAAACGAACAAGTATGGGGCATTATTTCTGACTCGACACCGACATTCCAGCGCTAGTCCGATGACGTCCTATTAGCAGGCTACAATTTTGTCACAAATATTTAACCACTAATGATAAGAGGTTGATTTCAATGTATTTGAGCATTTAAGAAACTGGTAACTTGTCCATGTTTATTAAAATTTCACGAAGATGAATTCATAGGTGGTGTAAACATTGGTCCAAATCCATGCCCTAGCGATGGCTCCCTCTGAGTAACAGAAAAAGGGCTGGTATACTTATTGTCAAATTCCGCGTTATTGTCAAATTTACCATCTTGTCATTTACTATTTACCCTCTCTGACTTTCTTAAAATGATGCCATGACATAATTTGGCAATAGGGTGAAATTCGACCATGTCCAGAATAGCAACTCTGATTTTGAAGGCCATGTTTTTGCTGGCTGCATAAAACGGAAGCAATACTAGCAGCCGAAAAGAGAGCGCGACCGCCATGTTTTGGGAATTACCTATTTTCGTCCCCTTTGACGACACTGTGTGTTGTCGAAAGATTTGGTTTATCTCGCCCCAACAACCACTGTGCTCTCACGTTTTGGAAGTTTTGATAATGTCTAGAGCTGGCGTTGGTGCTGCTGACTCGCGAAGCTCATACTGACTGCAACCACATACCATACCACGTCTTTGTGATGTGAGCATAAACCACTGAAATGCAGTCCACCATCATGAACAAAAGTATTTTCATGCAGGAAATCAACAAGCCATTGAGGATGACAGGGAGGTCGTGTTCAGTATAGGCAAGCGCTTTATCTTGCTCCTCGGGGTGACGAAACCAACAATTCTGTATTGGCTCATTTTCCGGCCGCCCTACCGCGTCTTATGCAAGAAAAGTAGCATCAGCTCCGTGACACTCTTTTGTTCACCGACTTTGGAAATTGGTGGTGATCAATTAGGCTGCGTCACCACACTGCCTCGCTCGTCGCGGGCGATTTGAATTGCCGTAGAGGAATGAAGTCCCTTCTGCCTGATCTCCTCTGCAACTAAGTGATTTCTTGGCACAAAGCAAACGCTACGACGTTTTTAGAAGCGTATTTCATCAGTTTACGTCGAAACATTATTTGCCTTTAGTCTCCCTCAGCAAAGCCATCTTGGAAGTGTGTTTCAGTAGAGCTTTTTTACCGCCGAATTTTTGCGTGGCTTTTGAAGATCTATCAAGTTGGCATTTCTTCAATGGGCATTGTCATGCCATCCACATCGTCAAGCGTTAATCGCAAGAGACGCTGCTGTTGTTGCTGCAACGCCAGAGTGGCTGGACAGTGTCGCACATATATTCAGCATCACCATCATCATCAACTACCACCAGCACCAGCATCAGTAGCAGCAGCAACAGCCGCAACGTTTCGATATTCACTGCAGGACCAAGGTTTCTCCCCACGACCTCCAATTACCCGTGTCTTGCGCTACCTGGTTCCAAAATATGCCTGCAAAATTCCTGACTTCCTAACACCACCTAATTCTCTGCCGTCGTGGACTGCGCTTCCCTGCATTTAGCACCCATTCTGTGACTCTAATAGACCACCGGTTACATATCCTACGCATTACATAGTCCGCCCAGCTCCACTTTTTCCTCCTGCTGTCAGCTAGAATATTCGATACCCCCAGTTTTCTCTGTAATTAACCTGCACCACTGTATTACTGTTTCCTAACGTTGCGCCTAGGATATTTCGTTCGATCGCTTGTTGCTCAGTCCGTAACTTCTTCAGAAGCTTTTTGTTAACCTCCAAGTTTCTGCCACACAAGTTTCTACCAGTAGAATTCAATAATTACACACTTTGGATTTCAAGAATAGCAGTAAGCTGTGTGCCATGGTTTCGTAAGGCCTGCCATATGCGCTCCAGCCCATTTTCATTCTTCTATAAGCTTTAATCTCATAGTCAGGGTCTCCTTGTGAATAAATACTTCAGATACACATACTCTATAATTTATGAGCACCTAAAGGCATGTTGAATAATTATCTAGTTAACGGTGAACAAGTGTTATCATTGTCGAAGTAGGTGGGGTTTGAGACATGAGGGAAATAATAAGATTGATTACTGTGATTACTCATTGCGTGACTCTATATCTGTAGCAGCCTAAGATACCACCTTGCGAGTGCCAAAATGTCGCGGCTTCTCGTTCTACGTGACTACATATTGCGTCGTGATGTCAAAGCACGTTATTCTATAAAAAAAATCCGAAACTGCTTCGCAGAAAAGCTAATAACATATTATTAAAACTACCCGAAGCTTGCCAGTACTTTTTATAGGGTTTCAAGGCCTAGGTGCCCCATTCGACGAAAAAATATTAAGTGCTCTAAATGTTATGTCAGTGCTCCTAATGTCTGATGATGCACGCGGCGTATCATCAGAGAAATGTTAGCGCGGGCTCCTGCTAAATCTCGACCACATAGAGTTCTGTAACGTGCAGTCAAACTACGGTACATGGTCTCTTCACTTCGACACGAAAGGTGGTCGTTGGTCCAGAAATGAAGTTCATGATGTCGTATGCCATGACCATTAACTACCGCGCCTGCTTATTGCCTGGAAAATGGTGGCTGCGTTGGAAATTCATGTAGAAGGCTTTTCTTTTATTAAAGAGGGCGGAATGTGAAAATTTTCTAGCACGAATAAAATACGAATGGTAAGTACCGAATGTCGAATCAAATAGCGAATAGTCAAACGCAGATGCATATATTTAGAGATGAAATATATATTGCCGCATAATTAGGTACTACGCTTGAACTGACTGGGAAAAAAAAAGCCAGCCAGCTATCACTGACAATTGCGATCAGTTTTAAGCACAATCGCTAATTGATATCAAAAACGGTCCGAATAACCTCTCACAATCTTTCGAGTCTGGTTGCAAACCGACTTTACAAGAACAAATTACTACTGTATGACTAGCTTTCAAAGAACGCAAAATAAAATGGTTGTTATATTTGATTCGTATTTTAAGCTTCGAATATTCGCCCAGCCCTTGTTACTAATGAAGTACCATAGATATATTAACCTACTCGGACGTATGAATACCATGCCTGCAATACCATACAAAGTGACAGGCAATGAAGCCAGAGAGAGCATAGGAAAATTTATGTTACGTTTGAATTGAAAAGTAGAAATAATAAGGTAAAGGTAAATGAGGTAAAGCTCTGCTTTACGCGCGCGCTGCTCTACCTTAAGGCGGCGCCATCCGAGATTATCCGTAAGAGATTAGCCCTGGGAAAGATAGCCAGTGTCGCCCACTGCCAAGGCGGCAGACGTGTAATACCCTATTAACCGCAGGTGTAACGTAGTACGGGAACAAAGGAGCAGGAAGCTTGCCAATGAACCCTCCTAAACTACCTTTTGCCATGAAGACTGCCTAATTGAAGGCACTAGTTATGAAATGTGCATGCCTATATTTTTCTCTACTATAGGGTCCAAAAAGACTACAAACGAAAATATAGGAAATGGCAACGAGATGTGTGTGCTAGGCCAGAACAACCACTAAACACGACAAGAAAAAAGTTCTGCGATGTGAACATGCACACAAAGAGACAAGGAAGGAAGAGCTAAAGAAGTAAACATGAAAACAGTCATCAAAGCCTTCCCTTTTGTCGCTGCCTCTGTCTGAGAAAAGAAAACACCCCTTCTCATTTGCGATAATGTTCGTCCTAAGCATAGAGAGTAGTGGAGTTGGAGCTCGTTCTCGTATGTATTATTCCGTCGAATATTTTGCCACGCTTCCAGTGCTTGACGCACTCACGCTGTCTCTCTCGGCACCTTTTCGAGGGTTATATGTTGCAGCATTTTTTCCTTTGTGCGAGGAGTTGTGATAGGACCGCATATATCAAGACTCGGAGCCATTATGCTCGCTACATAAAGATGTCTTGTTGCGCCAAGCTGATACGTGGGCTCCAAAGGCAGCATAGCACCGCGGCAGGCTCAGTGGCGGAAGAAAAGAGAAGGTACAGTAACACAAATATCTCTTCTCGTTATTGAGCGTACAGCAGCCGGACTTCTTTGTGTCGCATTCCCTGTACAAATCTCTTTTTGGAGGATTTATACGTATAGGAAGGTGGGGTTCATTATGTCGCTGAGTACATTGCAACTAGCCTTTTCAGCACACTTACACGATGTTTGAAGTGGCTAAATGTTTGAGGCAGCTATGAAAAACTGCGGCATGTCGTCAGTGCGATGCGATGTCATAATATAAGGGAAAAAGTTGTCGCAGTTTCACCTGAAAGGCGAAGCATCAATTGCGATAGCAAACTTGTAGAGAGCTATACGGAGTAATGATATTAGCTTTATCAGCTGTATAAACTTGGACATGCAGCAGCATCGGCAACACGCAGAACTGTTGTCGACGCCATCGGCGTTTTGCCCGCGTTCGCTCAAAATGCGTGCGGCGTTGGTGACTGTTGCCGGAGCCTCTGATATAAATAGGCACTGCGTGCCGCAGCTAAACGTCGCCTCCCTTCCCTCCCCCACGGCCTCTCGCTCGTCGGAAGAAGGCGCGTTTGCTCTACATACATGGTGATTGTGAAGGAGAACAGATACGCCTACTTCTGCAGCCCTTAAGCGAGCACGGCGCATGAACGCGCGTTTGTTCTCCGCTGTGCGTTCACTCCCCGTGAAAGACGCGCCCCTCGCGCCCTTTCACTCGCACATACAGCGTTCGGCACGCGGCGACGATTTCTTCTCCAAATGACGTCATACGGAACCTCACGGCGACGGCGACGGCGACGGCGACGCCGACGGCAGAAATCTGCTTTTGAGTGTCCATATAATTGCTATCGCAATAAAAAGGATGAATGGGGCTTTTGATATAGCTTTTGATACCAGCCTAGCTAGTGGACTACTGTGCCGATACGTTGAGCACATGCGAACGCTCGCAAACGCGCAATGAGGAACGCAACGCCATAGCTGATAGCCATTGCGGCAGTTAATAAAACTACAAGAGAGCGAGAAAGAAGGCAGCAAAAGCCACAACGCGACATAAAATAATAAATAGCAGTCTCAAATAAAGAAATTTAAGACCTAAACAGGAATTATAATGTAAGTACAAGAGAGCTTGTTTAGTTCAAGTAAACACATTCTTGTAACACAAAGTGCTTTCAAATACTGTTGAGGGTACGATTTTAGCAATTTTAATTTATCTTCCTCAGTAGTGCTATGCTCCTTAAGGCAAAATGAGGGTACGTTTTTGCCTTATTGTTCTATTTTTAAATGAAGCCTGAGTGCGGTACAAAAGCTAGAGAGATAGCGTTTAGTTTTAAGTTATGTCCTCGAACAATTATTCTCTTAAAAATTATGACCGAAGGACGTTAGGAGAGTTAAGTTTTAACCGTATTTAGCATTTAATTCTATTATTTTATTTACCTCATATTTAAATCACATGCCCTTGCTAACACGCGGCAATCCGCTGTGGCAGTCTGGGGAGTTGAATGTACGGTATAATGAGGGCACGGGACACACTTTTTTTTTAATATTACTCGTGAACAGCATCTCGCTTGAATGACTTGTATACAGGGTGTTTCAGCGAACACTTTCAAACATTTTCAAGCGAAGCTTGTATACGATAGCCTGCGCCGGCGATGTAATGCTAAAAAAAATGTCGCAGTTTCACCCGAAAGGCTTATAGCATCAATTGCGATAACAAATTAGTAGAGACCTATATGGAGTAAGCATAGCAGTTTTATCAGCTGGATAAACTTGGACATGCAGCAGCACCAGCAATGCATAGAACTCTTGTCGATGCCGTAGGTGTATTGCCCGCGTTCGCTTTATATAAATACGCATTTGGTGCCACATTTGGTGCCGCAACGTCGCCTCCCCTCCCTCCCTCCCTCCCTCCCTCCCTCCCGTCCCCGCACGGCCTTTCGCGAGACGGAAGAAGTCGCATTTGCTCTCTATTTATGGTGATTGTAAAGGAGGAAAGAGACGCTTAATTCTGCAGCCCTTCAGGGAGCACGGCGCAGAACGCGCTTTTGCTCTCCGACGTGCGTTCACTCCACAAGAAAGTGCGCATCCCTCGCCCGCTTTCACTCGCACATACAGCGTCCTGAGCGCGGCGATGATTTCATCGTCGTTGACGTCATACGGAACCTCACAGCGACGGCGACGCCGACGGAAGAAATCCGCTTTGGAGTGACCATATAATTGCTATCGTAATAAAAAGTGTCAGCCCTTCCATTGTGGTGGAGATGGAAAACCAGCGAAGCCGTACTATGGTGGGAATTATGAATTTCCAATTATTACTATTAAGATGTGATGGTGTAATTGGTTATTTGAACTAATAAATAATAAGAAATATATATGATTCGGTGGTTTTCATTTATTTAGTGACCATAGGGACCATGGCATTATGGTCGCAACGGTACACTGCCATAGGGTGTAGTAGTAAGTGGTTCATGTGGAAAGGGAAATGTTGACGCTATCTTCTGCAGCCCTTGAGGGAGCACAGGGTGTACGGCAAATGTTGGCACGTTCTTCATAAACACGTCACCAACGCTGCGCACGTTCGGTGCAAACGTGAGCAAAACGCCGCCGCCGTCGATAACAGTTATGCTGGTCTTCCATCTCCACCCCAGTGGCCTGACAGTTTTTTTTTTTTTTTGAAGAAATTTCATGGAAATCCATCCAGAATGAACGCGCTCGGGAAAGGACTCGTCGTCGACGTAGCGATTCTTGCGTGAGGGCTTCCAAAGCCCAGCCGAAACATCAGCGGAGAGCCGCGGACCCCGAGCTTAGGGAACTAAATTTTGAGGCCAAACGTCAGCGAAGAGCCGCCAACCCCGAGTTGAGGGAGCGATGTTGAAGCCAAACGTCAGTGTCGTCTAGCCCTCCAGGAATCCGGCAACGGTGGATCACGACTAGGCAACGCTAGCGCCAACTTCCTCGGTGCGACGGCCAGGTTTCAACATGTTTCTTAACCGGAACATTGAAGCTAGCGGCGCTGTGTGTGACCCGTTGTGGTTCGAGCACAACGTGGGACTCGTAAGTGCAATTCATTCGGAGGAACACAAAAAAAAAAAACATGCGACGAGCTTAACTGACCCCCATTTTCTCGACGGGGGAAGGGATACTAATTTCTCTAAAGGTTGCCTGTGGCAGATAGCACAATTCTAGTTCATGAGCTGGTCTACTCCAAGAGGCGGAAATTAGTTGCACAATAAAATTGAAACGCATAATTGACTATGTTACAAAAAGCCACTAATAAACTTCTTCACTATAATTACCCTATGGCCAATATTGCAATTTACAAATTCTAGCCGTGGAGTTCGCAAGGCGGATCCACTTGGAACGAATACTCATGCAGGGTGACACCAGTTTCGAGATATTAATTCCCGAACTTTGCGAAGAAATACATTGGTTTTCCAGTTACTTTCTTAACAAAATGTTATTTTGTGCATTGAAGCACAAAACTAACTGGAACGTCATTGCATTTCTCTGCAAATTTCGAGAATTATTATGACCAGACTGCTGAGGTTCCGCGCTGCATCCGTTCTTGACAATGGTATTGAGATTCCTTCATATTCGTCATGTGCCTCACGGGCAGCTATGGAATTTGTGAATTGCAATAGCGGTAACTAGTTAAAAATTTATTAGCTGATTTAGTTGTTAAATTAGTCGATTATGCATTTCAATTTTTGTGCAAGTAATGTCCGCGTCTTCGAGTAGACCAGCTCATGAACTAGAATTGTGCTATCTGCCACAGGCAACCTTTAAAATTTTTTGAAAGTGTTCGCTGAAACACCCGGTAGTATGGTCGTTGAAGATTGAAGGAGGCAGTGCTTTTAAGCCTCTTCGAATTCCCGATCACGAAAGGTGCACGTTCCCCATCTAATATCTTGTGCGTGACCGTCGTTTATCACTCGCGAACGACCAGTGTCGACGCACAACGATAACGGGCAACCTTTAGCGAAACCCACTACTCGACCCTTCAACGCAGGCTCCTTTCCTTAGTTGCATTATAGGGAGTGCCGAGCATACGAAGATCCCAGAATACAACACGAAGTGGCGTGGATTAGGAGCCCGCCACCGATTCGGTGATACGTGGACATGGGCGAACAATATGTCACCCGTACAGGCGAAGAGTGTATACCGCTCCGCTGTCGTCCCGGGGCGGCTGCAACCGGACGCGTGAACCGAGTTGCGCTTTCCTCGAGCCAGTAGCTGCGTGGCGCGCGAAGATATTGGGTCGTATTTCCGGTCAGCCCGGCTCATATTTCCTCCGGACAATTTTTTTTTCAGATGTATATATTTTTTAATATAATGTGGCCACTTGATAAACGACGTCACAGGGCGATACTTTCTTGCTGACGGAGAAATGAATACTGCAAAAAGTCCTAGCCCCGTGCCGGTCTGGTTTCGCGTCTTACAAAGTGTGTGTTCGGTGGTGCGGACAGTAACGGCGTTGTCATTGAAAAATGGAACTGTAGAATGGGCTGTCCTGCCGTTCTATAGGAGGCACACTCACGACATGTGGCTGTCATTTTTCGACGGGTATTATGTCAGTAGTAGAAGAGAGGCAACAATTTTTCAGTGTTGATTTCATGCGCCGCTTATTTATTGCGTTTTTTTTTACAGTATAGGCATCTGCGTAGACCTCCATAAGCTTTCGCAGTGCTGAGTTCTGCATCACCTTTTCTTTTTTTTTTTCATCGAATACATTTTGGGGTGCCACCGAAACCAGACTTAGACTGCATGCAGTCTCACAATTCCAGGAGTATTATTAAACATAATCAGTGAGATTTCATACCTATTTAACTACGATCGTGCAAGGGCAAACTAAGAACGCACTAATAAACCAAAGCGGGGAGCATATAATATTCATAGCAAACGGGATGTTTACGTTAGCGCCAAAGGAGGACTTCAAACATATCGTTGTAATATACGGAAGCAAAATGAAGCCGCGGACTGCTTGCTCTTGCGCAAGTTAGGGTGTTTTCTGTATATTCGATAATGTTTCTCTTGCGCCAAATGTTTTATGACATTTTTATCATTCACGCATATTTCAGTTCTGTTTAAGCGATAATGTTTTAGACAGTCGTACATACAGCCAACACAAATTGGCGAATCAAGCCAAGTTTATGAAGTATGTATATATCACTTCACTGCGTGAAAAGTCTGTGCAAACGAACAGAAGCTGCATTTCTCTCTATTATCTAAGTCTGGTATCCTTTCTCACCATATCGCGGACTCTGGATGCATTCTTTACGTAAGACTGCCACGACTTCACAAGACTTGTGTACCCATGTCTGGAATAGGTGCATAAGGCTCTCATGGAAAAAAATTAAAAAAAGATATGGTCACTAACTAATAAAAATAATTATTTGACGTTCATTTGTCACTTTGTGAGGCCCATTGTTTGTGTGTACATTAATAACACTGTTTCAGGGCAAATGGCAGCCTTTTCTTCCTTTTTTTTTTACAGGGCGCTCGACATGGTTGTGCATATCTCTCTAGCCAGCGATGCTGGAAATTATGATTCTTAGTCTGTCACGTGTTCTAAATATCTTAATAATTTTTCCGGAGGTTCTTACATTCAAAACTGGAACAAGATCACAGCCAATGTTTATTTGCCAGGATTCGCGACGTTATGTTCAGCATCGTGGGACACTCGTCTACGCAATCTGAAGACAGAATACAGCGATGTTTCTTGCAGCTTTTTTTTTTTCGGAGAGCATAAACAAGTACTTTTGTCAAATAGTGATACATAAATGCAGAAGAATTTCCTAGCAATTCTGCAGAAGGAGCTTCAGTGTGGGATGGTGGGATAGTGGGAGATGGTGCTGACCAGCTCGACACTGGAGTGTTAGCGAAAGCTGATCGCCAGAGCCGAAAGTGCTGCCACCACCGCTGGGGCCCTGGACTGGACCGTGGTGGGTGGAGCACCCACCACGGGGATCCACCCCTATTCGTGCTCCATGAAAATAAAGTTTGTCTCTCTCTCTCTCTCTCTGTCAGTGTTGTATTGAAACTGGCGTATTATATTATAATATTATATTATTATTATGTTATATTATTATATTATAGCACTGTCCTGTGTCTCTGTCACGTCCCTGTCTTTTTTTTAATTGCGCTATAGGGTTAGCCAATATGAGGAAACCGTACCAACTAGCCCAAGAATCAGCCTTGTTAAACTTCAGTTCTGCTCTTACCCTGGTTTTCACGCTGCACATGCAGAGAAGGTGGCATTGCCTCAATCCATTCATTGCCGCTCCTCTCGTTGCGTTATCAGACCGCACAGAGGTCATTCCTTTGCAAGGAGGAGAATAATGTGAATGCACATTGAGCACTGAGGCAAACCGCGCTGACATGTAAGCAAGAGGGCCACTAATAGTTAGGGGAGCACATACATTAATTAATTTTCGGTGCCCGATGCAAAGCAACTGTGGAGGTAACTCAAGAGGCGTGGGTATCGCAAGAACACTTTCAACGTAAATGGCAGGGGAGAGAGCACAACGTCGAAGACACTCTGTCAGACTAAGTCGTTCCCTTCAAACCGCGCGTCACAAATGATAAGCCCAGCCTGCTTTCCATTGGCTGGTCAGCACGGGCATATATTTATGCATGACAGGCACGTCAAGGCCAGATAACAAAGCAGGGTGCAGGGAGAGATACTCAGGAAGCGCCCTCACTAGATTGGAGAATCTGGCGAGACGATAATCTGAAAAAAAAAAAGCTTTATCGGTCAATACGAAAGATAAACGGCCAGTTGGAAGTGAAGCCGCAATGAGTTTGTAAGTGCTAACAAAATTTCAGCATGTGGCTCCCTTAAATTTGAAAATTTTCCACGCACACTCCTGGCTTCCTATTGCGATTAATCTTACCGAAGTATCGCGTCGAGACTATTTGTTACATATACAAGAACAGCAAAGCGTAAAGACTTGCGCCCAATTACAAACTCGGTAACAATATCCGATTTCTGGAAGTTCTGATTAGAGCGTCCAGAAGGAAAACGACCTATCTTTTTTAGGGAAGAATGAACTAGGCCGATGTGCAGATCATAAGTATGCGTTAGAACGTGAGCTGGCACAACATAGCGTGATTTCATGTGGCTCTACAGGGAATGGTTAGTCCGAAAATGGGCCACTATAACGCGAATAGGAGCACTCTTCTACTCTGGGGGATTACATTTCGTACCAGCGTAAACAGCATACCTCACAAATATCTAGCAGATGGTTTTTTTTTTATTTTCCTCAATGAAGTTAGGGATTTGCAATAACCTAAGCGCTTAGTTAGAGATACAAATCAGTATGCGCTATACTCCTTCTTACTAGTGTTCTAATTGGTGTTTTGCCATACTTAATGGCGATATTATAACGATCCCTTCGCAAGTTTTTTGTTGGAACTTGGATTTTGTCGTCACTAAGGTTCCCCTTCAAGTGCCTTCCTAGTCTGTCATGAAGAGCTTAAACGTATTTGGACTATAGCTCTATAGGAACTAGCACTGTTATCACATACCAAAAACTCATCGTTGTCATTGTCTGCAAACTGAGTGATGCCCTCTGAATACTTGAAAAATGCGCCTTGTATCAGGCGAGTATGTAGCCTGACGGAAGCTTGTGCTTCCTGTTCGGGCTACTTTTACAATAAATTCAGCCATGCTTAAGTATATTAAATTGTATCTTGTATTATCTTTAGTAATAGCACTGTTATGTGTGAACTGTTGCTTGTCTTTTTACCTACTAAATAACGCACTGTTTTTAATTCGTATTTTCATCCGAATTAATTTGTTGTTCTATTATGTTTGTTAATACCTGTTATGCTGCTTCGAAAATATTGGTACGTAGGAAGACGCAGACGAAAAGCTATATACAAGTATATTTACAAAGAAATGCGCCGCACTTGGCCAAGAAGCCACAGCCCGCAGTAGCCTCTTATCTTTGTCGTCGTCTTCACACTGCTCGCCTCTTCGTCAAGGCAAATACTGTTCCGTAGCACTGCCCCCGGCGGCAATAGCGCCGTCCCGGAGCGATTAAAGGCCGGACTCGGAAGCAGTGTAGTAGGCGTTGAGCCTACTGACGTGCACGACATCACTAGATTCCAGAGTAGACGGCGAGGTCGAACTTACAGGTTCAATTGCGTACGTCCCAGGCGTCACCTGGCGCAGCACGCGGTAGGGCCCTGTGTATCGCGAAAGGAACTTCTCTGAAAGTCCGACGTGACGAGAGGGCGACCATAGGAGCACGAGCGCACCAGGCGAAAACTGTACCTCATGGTGGCAGGCGTTGTACTGACGCTGCTGAGTGGTTTGAGAGGCCGTCACTCGAGTACGGGCAAGCTGGCGTGCATGGTCGGCGAGGGCGATGGCGTCGCGCGCATACTCGCTTGTTGAGATCGCAGCAGGAGGAAGTGCCGTATCAAGGGGCAAGGTCGGTTCGCGACCGTACAGCAGATAAAATGGAGAAAATCCGGTGGTGTCGTGCCGGGAAGAATTATACGCAAATGTGACGTAAGGAAGGGCAATGTCCCACCGGTTACGGTGGGACATTGCCGAAAAGCTATACACGAAAAGCTACATACAAGTATATTTACAAAGAAATGTGCCGCACTTGGCCAAGAAGCCACAGCCCACAGTAGCCTCTAATCTTTGTCGTCGTCTTCACATTGCTCGCCTCTTCGTCAAGGCAAATACTGTTCCGTAGCAATATTGATTATTTCTATTTTCTTGTTGACGGTCCCGGTGAAATCCTTGATATAGGGACCTTCTCTTGTATAAAATACTACTTGTGTATTCTGTTTTTGTAACGAGTGAAAAAAATTTCAACGAATGAAGCTTTCACTCTTGTTTGCGAAGAATGGTTTTGTTTAGCGACTGTTCGCAAGTATGGAACACTCAAAGAAGTAGGACACATTTTTTACTTGAAGCGCTTCGCAGAACACACAGTTGCGACACTCGATCGTGCGACACTTGATCGTGCGCATCGCAAGTATGACGATGAAGGAACGACAGCGATGGATTGGCGACGACGGCCTGAAGACGAAGGAAACCACCTCCATCTCTCGCTGCCATCTATCCGCCTCCCCCCTAACTTGAGAAGAGGCAGTTTGGCCAGTGTACACTTACTACAGCAGATCAGAATCTCGCGAATTGCTTCTAGGGCACAGCAGATGAATTAAATAATGTGTAATGCTTGTCACATGAACATGGACAGTCTACTTCCATTCCGATCTCCCGCTAAATCTTGCAGATGCGAGCACGAGTGACTTAAGTTGGCGTCAAATAGGCGCATTGAACAGTGGCACATAGCCAGTGTTCCCTATCTAGTCACCCAAGTTAGTCCGACAGATGGTTTTCAATCTGGTTCCCATAAAGCAGCAGCCAGATATTTTACCCATTAGGCCATGGACTAGCCAGTTTCCCAAGAACGCGGGAAAATGGTTAGGCGCAGACAAACAGATCGACATAGAGCAAACCGGCAACTGGAAGTTCCCAAAGAATTCTAATAGAATAAAAAATTTTTCGTAGTTGATTTCGCGGAAGCAACGTTACAAGTGGCCATACCAGCAATGATTCAATTCCTTCTTTAGCTTCTGGTAGAAGTGAAGATGAGGAATAAAATGTTGGGCCCTTAGCTTAGCCTCTATCTGAACAAGCGCGTCCGCGAGGCTGCTGTTTGGTACGGCCGCGGGTGCGATTCCCGCCAAATTCAAGTGGAGAAAGCTAAACTGTACTCAAGTTAAACAATTGATAAATTACCGAACTACAAAAAAATGAAACAAATTTCAAGTAAATAATTCATATATTTCCTTACGTAACATTCTGATATTCCAAGAAAACGACGGTATGACGACGACTGCAAGAATAAGACGGCCCAACAACAACAGCATGACGTCCACGAAATGACGACAGCGGTATCATTGTGACGGAGGAAAGATGACGGTGGCATGATAACGAAGAAACAGTAAAAAATTGAATGAAGGCGAAGAAATGACGACGACGGGATGGCAACGATGGCTTGTTTGTGTCAGAGCTCACCTCCGCGCTCATGTATATATATATATATATATATATATATATATATATATATATATACCAGCTGCTGCTCCGGGCCGAGTACGCTTGCACTATATTGACACGTACACATGTTCATCTTTCACCGGTGGCCGCTTTCCACCGGCTAACAAATGTTAAACGTTATCGCTCGGCGCAGGACGCGCCTGTATCGGAAGTTTCTAGAACGTTATCGATGCTTCTTTCCATTGCCTGTTTTCACCAACGCTTATGTTATCTGATTCCATGACTGACGCGAATTGTCTAGAACTTTCTGGAACACACGCGGGCATCAGGGATTAATCTAGAATCTTCGATGACTCAGGTATAAAAGCCGACGCGTTTCGCCGCTGATCAGATTTTCGACGATCGCCGACTGTGTTCGCCGCTATCGTTGTGCTTTGAGTGTAGCTTGCTTTTGTGGGCACAGGTTCGCCCAATAAACAACCAGTTTCGTCATACACAGTTTTGTGACTGTTTTCTCTACCGTCACTACTACGTGACATCTGGTGGAGGTGCTAGTTCGTTCATGCACCGAACGCCCCCGCAAAGCCGCGACCCAAGCCCGAAACCGGAGAACGAGACCAACGTCGCCAAGGACCAGCGAGCTAGCCGTAGGCAGCAAGGACTTGTGCCGGAGTTTGGACTTCTTCCCGAAAAGACCACTGCAATCAAGGCCAAGTCAACGACCAAAATGGCAGCACCAGCGTTCCCCATCCTGCTGCAGCAACCTCGGGAGCCACCGACTTTTCGTGGATCATCGGCTGAAGACCCTGAAACCTGGCTGGAGACATACGAGAGGACCGCGACGTTCAACAAATGGAGCGATGACGACAAGCTGCGCCATGTGTATTTTTCATTAGATGATGCTGCTCGGACCTGGTTTGAGAACAGAGAGACCACCCTGGTGACGTGGGACCTATTTCGTGAGAACTTCATGAGGACTTTCACGAATGTCGTGCGAAAAGAAAGGGCCGAAGTTTTATTAGAAACCAGAGTGCAATTGCCGAACGAGAACATCGCAATCTTCACGGAGGAGATGACTCGCCTCTTCCGCCACGCCGACCCCGATATGTCAGAGGAAAAGAAAGTTCGGTTCTTGATGCGGGGCGTCAAAGAGCATCTATTCACTGGATTGATGCGCAACCCGCCCAAGACTGTGGCAGAATTTGTTTCGGAGGCCACAACCATCGAGAAGACCCTTGAAATGCGAGCCAGGCAATACAACCGCCGTGCACTGACAAACTACGCCGAAGCTCAAGCTCTAAGCGCCGACGACCTGCACGAGACGATCAGAGCGGTTGTACGGGAAGAACTACAGAAATTATTCCCAAGATCGCATCCTCAGGTGACTTCAATCGCTGACATAGTTAAAGAAGAGGTTCAGCGATCACTAGAAGTGCCAGAAGTTCCGGTATCGCCTCAACCACAGCCGCAAGCGATGACCTACGCCGCCGTCGCCCGTCGTCAAGGCCCTCCTCCGCGCTCGCGCCAGGGCCCCGTAACGCCGCAGTTCCGTCGTCCACCGCCGCCGCCGCCAGCACGCCCGCCCGTCGCCCAGCGCAGCTCCCATCGGAAGACGGACATTTGGCGCGCCCCCGACCACCGCCCGCTCTGCTATCACTGCGGGGAAGCCGGCCATGTCTACCGCCGATGCCCATACCGCGAGATGGGCCTACGAGGGTTCGCCGTCAACGCGCCACGTCCACAGCTTGGCGAGCGACCACGTGACATCGCCGACTACCTTGCCGGAGCCCAGTGGCAACCACGACGGCCCTCACGCTCGCCGTCACCAGGCCGCTACATCTCGCCGCACCGCCGCCTGTATGCCGGCCCAACCCGGGGCCGATCTCCCAGCCCATACCCGGGAAACTAAAAGCAGCAACCGATGGAGGTGCGGTTGCTGTACGACGCAATGCCGAAGATCCTCCGCCGCCGACGACGACGACGATTCGCGAATCATCACGACGAGATATCAGCACGCCGCCTAGCAACAGCCTTGACAGCACATCGCCGCCGAACGAAGACCTTCCGACGCGACGTAGCAGCAGCAGAGCAAGCCGACGCAGCCGTGATCCGACGCCACGAATTAACCGCAACGCCAGACGCCGGTCTACCGATCTAGACGTGCTCATCGATGGTCATAACGTCACCGCTCTCGTCGACACTGGCGCCGACTATTCAGTTTTCAGTGGCGCGTTCGCCGCCAAGTTAAAGAAGGTGCAGACGGCCTGGCAAGGACCCGATATACGGACAGCGGGAGGTCACCTAATAACGCCGGCTGGAATCTGCACAGCGCGAGTCACGGTAAACAACCGCACTTACCCGGCGAGCTTCGTAATCCTGCAGCACTGCTCCAGGGACGTCATCCTAGGCATGGACTTTCTACACCAACATGGTGCAGTCATCGACTTAAGGTCCAAGTCGATAACGCTTTCAACACACAAAGCGATACCGCCGGATACATGCATCAGTTACCATGCCTTGAATGTGCTTGAAGAACAAGTCACCGTTCCGCCTCACTCCAGCGTAATGATTTCCGTCGGTACGGAAGTGCCTGCAGACATGGAGGGCGTCATCGAGGGCGTTCATCACTTACTGCTGTACCGTGAAATTTGCGTCGCTAGAGGCATAGCTGAGCTACGTGCAGGGAAAGCAACGGTGATGCTCACGAACTTCAGCCCCGAATACAAGCACATTAACAAAGGCACCACGGTTGCCTACATCGACGAAATAGTACAAGCCAGCAGTGCTTTCGCCTTCACGGATTCCAGTGCACCCGCAACGACGACTATAATACCTGAAGCAACTTTCAACGTTAATCAGAACCTTCCCAGGCATAAGAAAGAACAACTAAAAGCTCTGCTCCTGCAATACAAGGATTGCTTCTCGTCGTCGTCAAAAGTTCGACAAACCCCTGTCGCCAAGCACCGAATCATAACCGACGAAAATGTCCGCCCACTGCGTCAGAGCCCGTACCGAGTTTCGGCACGCGAACGCGAGGCCATAAGGCAACAAGTCGACGAAATGCTACGCGACGACATCATCCAGCCGTCCAAGAGTCCGTGGGCGTCCCCCGTGGTGTTAGTGAAGAAGAAGGATGGAACCCTACGTTTCTGCGTCGATTATCGTCGCCTCAACAAGGTCACGAAGAAGGACGTATACCCCCTTCCACGCATTGACGACGCCTTGGATCGACTATACAACGCAAAGTATTTTTCGTCGATGGACCTCAAAACCG
Organism: Dermacentor silvarum; assembly: GCF_013339745.2. Classification (NCBI taxonomy): domain Eukaryota; kingdom Metazoa; phylum Arthropoda; class Arachnida; order Ixodida; family Ixodidae; genus Dermacentor; species Dermacentor silvarum. Next base: position 94,844,316 of record NC_051157.2, read on the forward strand.
GCTACTGGCAAATCGAAGTCGACGAGAGGGACCGGGAGAAGACGGCCTTTATAACACCAGACGGACTGTTCGAGTTCAAGGTCATGCCGTTTGGTCTTTGCTCGGCACCTGCGACTTTCCAACGCGTCATGGATACAGTACTGGCAGGCTTGAAGTGGCAGACTTGCCTCGTCTATTTGGACGACGTCGTTGTGTTTGCCTCAAGCTTCGAAGAACACCTGCGGCGCCTTGAAACAGTTCTTCAAGCAATCAAAACCTCCGGACTCACGTTAAAGCCAGAAAAGTGCCGCTTCGCATATGAGGAGCTCTTGTTTTTGGGCCACGTCATCAACAAGTCTGGAGTGCGCCCCGACCCTCAGAAAACTGCGGCCATCTCCAACTTTCCTCTGCCCGCTGACAAAAAAGCAGTGCGTAGATTTCTGGGACTGTGCGCCTATTACAGGCGCTTCGTCAAGGATTTTCACGGATCGCCGAGCCACTGACGTACCTCACGAAGGCCGACGTCGAGTTCAAGTGGGAGATGCCGCAAATCGAAGCATTTGAAGAACTGAAGCGACGCCTACAATCGCCGCCCATCCTTGCGCATTCGACGAAAATGCCGATACCGAAGTCCACACCGACGCAAGCGGCGTAGGACTCGGCGCCGTGCTTGTGCAGAGGACTGATGGACTAGAAAGGGTTGTAAGTTACGCTAGCCGGTCGCTATCGAAGGCGGAAGCAAATTATTCCACAACAGAAAAGGAGTGCCTCGCCATCATCTGGGCTACATCAAAGTTTCGCCCCTACCTCTATGGCAGGCCCTTTAAAGTTGTGAGCGACCACCACGCCTTGTGTTGGCTAGCTAACTTGAAGGATCCTTCAGGTCGCCTCGCACGATGGAGTCTGCGACTTCAAGAATTCGATATCACCGTCGTTTACAAGTCCGGGCGAAAGCACTCTGACGCCGACTGCTTGTCTCGCGCCCCCGTCGAACCGCCGCCACAGGATGACCAGGATGACGACACTTTCTTGGGACCCATCAGTGCCGACGAATTCGCCGAACAACAGCGAGCCGACCCGGAACTAAGGAACCTTGTAGATTACCTGGAAGGCAAGACCGTCACTGTGCCGAAGGTGTTCAGGCGAGGATTGGCGTCGTTTATCTTGCAAAACGACATTCTCCTAAAGAAGAACTTCTCGCCTCTCCGAGCCAACTACCTCCTCGTGGTACCCTCAGCATTGCGTCCAGAGGTTCTGCAAGCTCTCCATGACGACCCAACGGCTGGACACCTCGGTTTTTCCCGCACGCTCGCAAGGATACAAGAAAAATACTACTGGCCTCGCCTCTCTGCCGACGTCGTCCATTACGTAAGGACATGCCGAGACTGTCAGCGACGCAAAACACCGCCGACAAGGCCAGCCGGACTTCTACAGCCGATCGAGCCACCTCGCCGACCGTTCCAGCAGATTGGGATGGACTTACTGGGGCCTTTTCCGACGTCGACGTCCGGGAATAAATGGATCGTCGTAGCTACGGACTACCTCACCCGCTACGCCGAAACAAAAGCCTTGCCCAAAGGCAGTGCTGCCGAGGTAGCCCGATTCTTCGTTGAGAACATCCTCCTGCGTCACGGTGCCCCAGAAGTCCTCATCACCGACAGAGGTACTGCCTTTACGGCAGAACTAACTCAAGCCATCCTGCGATACAGCCACACAAGCCATCGCCGGACCACCGCCTACCACCCGCAGACGAATGGCCTCACCGAGCGCCTAAATAAGACCATCGCCGACATGCTGGCAATGTACGTCGACGTCGAACACAAGACGTGGGATGCCATCCTTCCGTACGTGACCTTCGCATACAACACGGCCGTGCAAGAAACGACGCACATGGCGCCGTTCAACCTGGTCTACGGAAGGAACCCGGCAACGACGCTTGACGCCATGCTACCGGACGTCACCGACGAAGAAAATCTCGACGTTGCCACCTATTTGCAGCGTGCCGAAGAAGGTCGACAGCTCGCCCGCCTGCGCATCAAGAACCAGCAGAGGACCGACAGCCGACACTACAACCTTCGACGACGCTACGTCGAGTACCAGCCCGGGGACCGTGTTTGGGTCTGGACTCCGATACGCCGACGAGGACTTAGCGAGAAGTTGTTACGTCGCTATTTCGGACCATATAAGATCACCCGACGTATTGGCGCACTGGACTATGAGGTCGTGCCAGACGGCATTTCGCAATCACAGCGGCGCCGGGCACGACCTGAAGTCATCCACGTGGTGCGTCTTAAGCCTTTCTACGCCCGCTGACAAACTTAGGTACTTTGTTACTTTGTTATTGTTTTTCGTTATTTTGTTTATTACGCATGGTTTTGTTTTCGCTTTCGTGTTTGTTTGTAGCATCGGGACGATGCTTTTTTAAGGGGAGGGTATTGACACGTACACATGTTCATCTTTCACCGGTGGCCGCTTTCCACCGGCTAACAAATGTTAAACGTTATCGCTCGGCGCAGGACGCGCCTGTATCGGAAGTTTCTAGAACGTTATCGATGCTTCTTTCCATTGCCTGTTTTCACCAACGCTTATGTTATCTGATTCCATGACTGACGCGAATTGTCTAGAACTTTCTGGAACACACGCGGGCATCAGGGATTAATCTAGAATCTTCGATGACTCAGGTATAAAAGCCGACGCGTTTCGCCGCTGATCAGATTTTCGACGATCGCCGACTGTGTTCGCCGCTATCGTTGTGCTTTGAGTGTAGCTTGCTTTTGTGGGCACAGGTTCGCCCAATAAACAACCAGTTTCGTCATACACAGTTTTGTGACTGTTTTCTCTACCGTCACTACTACGTGACAATATACAGTGCGTGTTTGCACTACGTCCGGCACCGGCCAATCACGAAAGACAGCAGCCAGCGCCATGAAAGTTAAGGAAAAAGGCATAGGAAAGCTTTGCTTTAAGAATCAAGCGAGAAAGCCACGTTGCCACCCCAGGTTAATGGCGGACAATCAGTTGCCCACGGAAGGAATAATCTCTCTATGCACTATCAGACGGACCGTTGAACTCCTTACACTAATTTTTTCTTCTTTTTTTTTTACTTCTACACAGCGAGTGTTTCTTAATGGGCTGTGAACTTGCACTCGTTCTACGAAGTCGCTCCTACTCGGGCCCAAATTAGAACGTGTAGTGGGATAAATAGAGCGATAACTGATAAATGTTCTTGACAAAAGACATCAGCGCAGGTAAACACAGTTAATGATTATAGCGCTTGGAGGGAATCCACTTCCATGCTGAGTGCTCGGCTAGACATTAACATGGCGTATAATAACAAATTGCATTCGTAAAGAAACACCGCCATGCGTATATTTAATCGCTTGATCACGCTTCCAGCATTTAGGCGAACCATTAGGTCCTTTACGCTGACAGCAACCTGGCGAGCGAGTTTATGAACTTTTGAAAGCTGTAAGCACCCACGTCTGCAGTTTTTATGTCTAGGTAGCCTGTAGCTTGCGAAATATATTGATCGGTAGATTAACGACAACACAGTGCGACTGAAAGGCAAAGAACCATTACCTTCACATGCAGAGCGTTTCTTGTGCTTACTGATGTAAAGTGCTCTAAACATGATAAATGTGATATAAAATTGTTTTGTAATGTTCGCTGCGCCTCGTCCCTAACTTGCAAACACTCCGAGATGTACCAATACTGTTTTACGAAGCGTCGTAAGAAACAATCAACGATCCTACGTTGCAGACGCATAGTGTTTTGGTACGTGAATAGTAACCTCTTAATGAGGGCGATCATTATTAGAATCTTTCTTTCTTCTTTTCTGAGTGACTGTGTCTCTTGACTTTTGGCTTATTTCACTGGAGCCTCTGTCCAAAAAAACGTGCCCTTGTGAGCAATTTTATCAGCGGGAGCTGCATCGTGGCTTACAAGGTATGCTGTTCACGTTTCATATCGACCCACAAAGAAATGAAAGGTGGCAGTTGTTTTTAAGTGCATCAGAAAAACTCGTTATCACATTTGCCGTGCTCAGTTGCAGGGCTTTTAGGCCCTCCCTCATTTGCCGCTTTTATGAACAGGGAATCCTGACCGAAAAAAGAAGACTTCAAATACTTGCTACCTCACCATACAGTGTAAGGCAATGCTTTGCTGCAATTCATGCAAGTTTTAGGGGTGAAGCACTTTAGGGCCGAGCCTTGTCCCTCGTCGTTGTCCGTCGTCCGTAGCTCTGGTTTGCATGGAGACCGCTAGGGGCGCTGTGGTGCACAAGGGCTATGTAAGCGCTGTATATACTGTATGCATGTACAGTATATATATATATATATATATATATATATATTGTAGCGACTTTAGTTCACACAGGTTAACACAAAAAACAAACTATTTATTAAAGGGCGAACTTGTGATCAGAGCTAAAGGGAATCACTGCGTTGCCTGCGCAGCGAACAACGTTTTCGGTCGCGTGCCACTGTCTCCGAACGCCACTCGTGGCCTCCCTCGATGAAAACCACACGCTGCTGTTTCCCATTGGTGGGGTAGCTTCTAGGTTGGAGCTCGTGCGCACGCAGGCTGGTAGACAGGCGCACTCCGCGTGTCGTGATGGACGCTGTTGGCGTTCAAAGCGATCTGCGTGGTACGTGAATGCAGGCTACGTGGCACTATCCCGCCTCCTAGTGCGCATCGACCCGGTGCGTAAGAAAGCGACATAATACGTATGTGTTGTTGATAAACTAACTTGTATCATGGGTTGCTCCTTCAATCGATCTGTCATAATAAGGTTTCATGCGCACAACATGTATGCGCTCCGTGGGGTTGCGTTGCCTTGAACGCTCGTGTCTGGCAGACTTGACTTCATAGGTAAGGTCACTAAGGCGGCGAACTACTTCATAGGGTCGAAAATATCGAGAAAGAAGTTTTTCAGACAGCCCACAACGTCGTACTGGGGTCCATAGCCAGCACCTCCACCAGATAGATTCCCTTTAGCTCTGGGCACAAGTTCGCCCTTTAATAAATTGTTTATTTTTTTTGTAAACCTGTGTCAACTGAAGTCGCTACATATCTGGTGGAGGTGCGGGTTATGATTTCGAGCCCCACACACTGAAGAGAGCTTAGTATTGATCCTCGGCGATTGGAACCCGTGGAACTGACGCCAGTGCACCAACGGACCAGCCGTCGTCTTCGAGGGGATTCGCCAGAATTCGGACCTCTTCTCTTCGCGGCAAGGGAGCCAACTGACCGCGCTAACATGACCAGCCAAGTTACTACACCGGCACAGCTCATCGTGAGTCAACCTATCACGCCACAGTCCTTCCACGGCGACTCGTTCGAAGACGCCGAGGACTGGTTGGACCATTTCGAGAGAGTGGCAAGGTCTAACGAATGGAGTGAAGAACGCAAGCTGCGCCATGTGTATTTTGCTTTAGAAGACTCGGCGCGAACGTGGTTCAAAACCACGAGGCTTCTCTGTCGTCTTGGGAAGAATTTCGGCAGCAGCTGTTGGCTACGTATGGTACCAACGATCGCAGGGAGAAGGGAGAAACTGCTCTTCGGGCACGGAATCAGCGCACGAATGAAAGTGTAGGCCATGTACATAGAGGACATGTCCCGCCTTTTAAATCGCGCTGACTCAAACATGAGTGAATACAAAAAGGTGCGCCATCTCATGCATGGGGTGAAGCAAGAGCTTTTCGGGAGTCTCGTTCGCAATCCACCACGCACCGTTGCCGAGTTTCGATCGGAAGCAACAACGATTGAAATGACGCTTCAGCAGCGAGCCCGGCAATACAACTGCGACTTATGCTGCGCGTCCACAGATGTCTTTTCTGCGTGCACTAACAATAATCTACACACACTGCAGGAACTCGTCAGGTCGGTAGTCGGGGAAGAGCTACGCGAGATGCAAACCGTGCTGACATGTACTGGGACATACCAATACTGCAGGGTTGGCGAATAACGAAAACACCCCCGGTGGCACATATGAAATTACAAAATAAGAGCAAGCAAAATAAATAGAATGATTCGCGAAATACATAGAACCATTCAATCATAACTTTGGTATATTTTAGATATATCTTTGACGAGACATTAATTTTCACATGTTATGTAGAAATTGTACTTAGGAGGACATGTTTATGCTGGAGTATTGGCCAAGGTCGTAGTGGCACACACTGAGTTGGTAAATAAAAAAAAGATGTAAATTAAAGAATCCCATAAATATAAGTAGAGGTGTGAGAATAGTGATTTTATGAGACCTAATCCAATGCGGATTGAATAGTACCAAAAACGAACCGAATATCCTACAGTTTTCTAATAGTTTTCTAATTATGTGCAGCCGTTATCAGAATTATTGTAAAGGGATGCTTACATCTCAGTGTTCTTAAAGCTAGAAAGTTTCTGTGCGTAAATAGTACATAAGATTTTCTGGAGCGTGGTTTATTAAAACCACAAATGAAGGATTAATGTCAAACAAGCAGTTTCTTCGGATGCGCATGGGTCTGCAGAGAGTGCCAATTTTCGCTGTACAGCCTGTAAACATGGCAACGTAAGTAACTTTAGGTTACTTAGCTGCGCAAATAGTCATGTTTTGTTGTGCATACTATGCCCGCCACGGTGAAAATTTACAACACTTTTTCTGCAATTCTATATTTGTTTGGGCGCAATTGACAATTTGAAAAATTCTAATAGCATCCGGAAAATAGGCGCACTTGCAAATAATGACTATGCGATTCACTCTTCGAATCGAAAAGCGCAGTATTCGATTAGTTACTCGAAAGTTTAAAAATTTGCACGTCCCTAAATATAAGTCACCATCGCATTACCCCTACGCTGTGAATGAGAGATGCCTGTGTACCGACAATACATATGCACGTTTTACGATGTGAGGTATGTTTTTTTTTGTTACGCCGAACAACGTTGGAAATATGTTGTCAGCGTACAAAATGTGTGAGTCACTTGAAAGGTACCTTCATAAACACTTGCATGCATATCGACAAATATATTCAGCAGGACCCCAGCCACGGTACGGAAAGTCTGGGAAAAATCGCCAAGAAAGCTTCGCTTTAACCTCTCGTTCGACACGAATGACGAAAGCATAAATTATGTACAATAGCTTGTTACACGCATACAGCGGTACGTGATGAGCCAAAACGACGACACAATGGAGAACATTTAGAGCTGCGCGTGAAAAACGCACAGAAATTTTCGCTAACCTAATCATCAGAGTTACGGCCTGCATTGTTAACTAGTCAGTACAAGCTCTTGTCGAGAGCTTGAACAACAATTTCCATGCATTGGCGCGCTCTAGTCTGATTGCATGCTTTACTTTTTTTTTCAGCTTTGCACCTAGTGTAGCAGTGTTGTCATGGGCACTATACAGCCCTCGGTTACCAAACCGGACCAAGGTCTGGGCATGAAAATTACCAGCGCTGCATGTATTGATTATTTATTTATGGTAAAAGAACCAGAAAAAAACAATTTTGCCCAGCGAAACAGCTTTAACGAGAAGTTTTGGTTGTATTTAGCTACACAAGGATTGCATCTACATTTTGATATCAACTGCGAACCTTTGAGAGCCTCCTGCAAGGCTCCTTCCATGAATAGTACTACAAGTACTACGAGGCGACGTTTTTTGTCGTTATTGCTCCTTACCTCATTGAATATGAATGGGCGTCTTGTTTTCTAAGCTTCTTGCAGAGTTGACTTTGAGCTACTTCTCCTTAGTCGACTGCTAGGCGTAATCGGGGGTCGTGATGTCGAAAGAGAGGCGTTGCTTGGTCGTTGTTACCACGAGGCAACACGGGTCTCCGGATGGCGTTGGCGGCGTATCTTACGCCATAAAGCTCCCTTTGTAGCAGTTTTGCACAAACAAATCACGAGGATGTAGTTCAAGAGCCGGGCACTTTCATATTCATGGGACGTGGGTGGCGCTCAACCTGTTCTGGCAGGGCGCCTTTCCGCACAGAGCCTCCTATTACTATAAGATGCCCTTGTAGAGCAGAGAAGAGCAGACCGGCGCCTACATTATACTTTTTCGTACTCTGTGTTACCACGTGTTCAACTTGCGTGCTGTAGCAGCAATAGGCAAACACTTTCGGTAGCTCGGGCAGCCAAACCAAATAATGTTTTGGATCGGCTTCTCACAACAAAATAAAACCGAATCTAGTGGTGTTCCCATAAGGCGAAATAATGAACACCCTGAGATGAATGAAGAAAATGCTTACGGAAGCATTTTATCATATCCCTGCTTGGACTTCATCACTTTCTTGTTGTATTGCTTTTGACACTTCATGACAGCTGTAGCAGCTTCCGGTATTGTGCAACCTAATATTAGGTATGTCACTTGGCTTAACAAGAAATTCTTTTTCTTGGTTTGAACGCGGTCAGGTAATGAGTGCATATGGAAGTTCACATTAGTGAATTCGCATTCAATAAAAAATTTAAAAAAACGTGTCACTGTAGCTGCTTGCTTTTTATGTTCCTAGATTTAGAGCTGTCTTTGCAATAAGACTCAGTAATTTATCTGTTTCAACTAGCACGAAGAAAAATGCATATAACGATCGAAGGACAGCGCTTGTCCAATTCTATGGGAATTTTCCCCATACCACAAATTTAAGGTATTTTAATGTGATAAGCCAGCTTAGTCTATTATCCCAACTTTGTCGTGCTGCTATTGTCTGCTATCTATTTCCTGAAACAAAAATCGCTCTCGCTCGCGAAAGAAGAAATTAAATTACATGTCATTTGAAAGTGAATGAAACACTCTCAGTGTTTCTTTCAATTTTAAAAGCGCATGTCCTGACTTAGTGCCGCTTCTTTTTTGCACCACTCTTCATGATGTGAAGGGCAATTGTCCTACCAATGTAATTCACACCATTTATCATATGCTGTTAAATTGTTCCTTTGTACTGTATAAGGTATTGTATGACGTCGTTTATGTATTTTTCATACTAATCCCCCCTACAACAATGCCCATAAAGGGCCCTGAAGGTCCATGTATAAATAAATAAATAAATAAATAAATAAATAAATAAATAAATAAATAAATAAATAAATAAATAAATAAATAAATAAAAATGAGAACACGTGCTTTTCTAGCTGACAATAAAATAAAAGTTTTACATCTGGAAAAGATGACACTTCAATCGTGCCAGCAGTTAATTCGAAGCCAGATATGCTGCACAACAATACAACAGCGGCGGCAAGCCAAACTAGAAGCGGTTAGGAGGTCGCGTTTAGGGAAATTTTGTCTGCGACGTCAGAAGGCGCAGAAGCTCTATGGTGGCTCTGGGCTGCGTGTGTGTAACAAGCCCATCAGCATTCCTAGCCTACTGCCCTAACAACACATTGTGCATAAAGGTGTCTTCAGCAATGTGGGGCGCCGCTGCATTGCTTGAATGCAAATCAAATTGACGTCGACAGTTAGCCTCAGATGACCTTTAAAAAATGATATTCTGAGGTTTTCAGTGCCGGAACCACAATATCTCTGTGAGGCACGCCGTAGTGGGCGACTCCGGAGTAATTTTGACCACCTGGGCTTCATTAACGTACTTCCAATGAATGGAACACGTGCATAAGGCTTTTTTTAAATGCATACCCGCATAATTCAAACTTCCAGATAAAAATATTCTTGTGACCATTGCCAAGCTGGATTTGTTGAAAGCGAGGTCCACGACAGAAATATATTTTTATTATTAATCAAGCGAATGGGATGAAATTAACAAATTGTATAGAATTTATTCTCTCAGCTGTTGAATATACGACCTTTATTTGGGAAAATCTCGAAGGAGTCCTTAAAAGATTGCATCCAGTGATTGTGGGGCCGGCAGCAATGTAAATCTTCCACACCTATCCTGAAATCCGAGCTGTTTCTTGGTTTGTGATCAGTCACGTATTCAATAAAGGCTGCTGTGTCATTGTGAGATACATTTTCTGAGATCAGCTATGTGCAGGCAAACTAGTTCTTTGGCATGCGCTTGCATTCAAGTTTTGATATTCATGTCAGCCTGTAATACAACCATTTCAATTGATAGAAAGCGCTCATTCCGTATTCCTCGTTCATCTTTGTCCGATCGTGCTTTTCTTAACAACGACAGCACAAGGAACCTAGAACTTAAATTTGTCTTGCTTTTTTATATAAAGAAGGTATTTATCTGTCAACTGCCATTTCTAGAATACTGTAGACGGTTTTTCCAAAATGCACATAGGTAAAATTACCCAAAAATACTATCAGACCTAGATACTTGCGTTCTCTAAATACTTTTGCACATGCATGCGTAAGTTCGTTAATTAATTTGGCAATGCTGTTATGTGCATTTCAGGAAACCACTCGACAACGTTCTGAAAAAATTGCTGTAGAGATTATATCTTTTTCTTTAAATATTTGAGGTGAACGACAATACATTTTCGCTTGATTACAATTTGCGTCCAACACGGAACAATGTAAACTATTTTATAACACCCTCTATGTCACCACGAATGATTACGAAGTATGATTTTGCCGAACTGAGAAAAGTTTCAAATGGGACAATAAACCCTTGTCAATGTCAATGCATAAGTTTCATTTAGTAAGTTTTATTCTTACTGAAATTTAAGGTACATCTCCCATAAAAGTCGTACTTTTTACCTTATACATTACAAGAGCAGAATATCGCTCAATAATAACCTAAGTATTCAAAACCGAGAACGCTTAGGCCCCTGTATGACGTGTTAAAAATTATTTCTGGGGTTTTACGTGATACAACTACGATCTGGTTATCAGACACGCTGTAGTGTGGGACTCTGGCTTAATTCTGACTACCTGGGGTTCTTAACCCTGCACCCAACGCACGGCACTCGATGGACGGTGCACTGTACTCAAGAGTTTTTGCATTTTCCTCCCAACGAAATGCGGTCACCGCTACCGGGATTGTGTAACATGTTATACAGGCATACGCCAAGAAACACGTGATAATTTATTTGAAATGAAATTGTGGTATATATGATTTTAGTGGTAAATAAAATACATCAGAGAGGCAAACAAAGTGAATATCTCTAATGAATCCGCCACGACGTTTCTGTCCTTAAAACGATAATGTGGGTTTGCATAATAAATAAATAAATAAATAAATAAATAAATAAATAAATAAATAAATAAATAAATAAATAAATAAATAAATAAATAAATAAATAAATAAATCACGCCCCATGTGTGAACGGTCGCTTTCGCAGACATTGCCAGTGCTTAGGCCCAAAATGAGCGACCATTCGCGGAGACATTTCAGTATAGGTCACGCAATGTCTACGCATAAGCAGGTACGCCTCCCATAGGCTTTCCTAGGTTACTCATAGGCTGGTACGGATGCGCCTCGACTTTCCTGAGCCCTGCCACATGCCTTGAATAATATAACAAAAGTATGCTCACAAGGACTCCTCTCCTAGGTTGAATCCAAGATACTGGTTCTTGGGTGGGTATCCTGCTGGGAATTCAAGTAGAGAAGATAACCCCATCGCAACCAGGGTAATAGCAGAGAAGCCAAACGCATGCAACACGCTCCTACCCCATCTGTACATGTACATCCACATTTACGCCTCACATCCCACTACTTTGCGGCGAAGAACCAATAGTCCCGAGCGTAAGTACATGTTAAAATAACACAAAAACGTTTTCTAACAACTAAACGGAAGAAGGACCAAAAAAAAAAAAAGGAAGAAGGGCCAAGTAACGAAAAGTGAAGCGGATTTTAGCTCCATAATGCGGTACGTTTTTATTTTCAAGGAGATAGATGGGCTTATGGACAACCTTATCGGTACTCAAATAAAATTTGTACGAACTAAATACCTCGCCTATTTGGCTCTTCGACGCTACATGATGCTACAAGATAACACTCGGTTGGCGAGAGACGCTGTTGTGAAGGGCCGGGAATAATTCTGAGCACATTGTTTTTTAAATGCGAAGCATTTCTTGGCGCACATTTACTACTTTGACATTATCTATCTATCTATCTATCTATCTATCTATCTATCTATCTATCTATCTATCTATCTATCTATCTATCTATCTATCTATCTATCTATCTATCTATCTATCTATCTATCTATCTATCTATCTATCTATCTATCTATCTATCTATCTATCTAGCCGCCTACGTCTTTGTGCTCTCATGGTCGTTTGGTTAACTTGGTATGTACCAAAATTAACATATTATGACCGGAGTATATGACGAACATAAATGATATGTCATGACATGCGTGTCATGTAGGTCATGAAACAGCCGCCTACGTCTTGGTGCTCTCATGATCGTTTCGTTAACTTGGTATGTACCAAAAAGTGCATAGTTTGACAGGAGTGTATGACGAACGTAAGTGATAGGTCATGACATAAATATCATGACATGCGTGTCATGTAGGTCATGACAATGAACCAGCGAAAACGATTAACACTTACAAACCACTGAAATGGGTTTGGACGCGGGTACTAAGTGAAGGAAAATACTAAAAGATGCTGGTAAAAGTCATAGTCATGACCATGACTGAGCGAAAATGACAATCACTTACACATATACGACCACACATACGACCTCGTGCTTAGCGTAATATTGTCAAAAGTCACTAGGCAACCATGACATATTTCTAGTTTTCAAGCAAGTTTGGTCACAAGTATTCTATTCTATATTGAGAGCTCCAACGGCTCCAAAATTTTACAATTCTATCCTGATCTTTCTCAATCTTGAACTTCGTTCGCGGTATGAGAGGCGCTATGGCTCGCAATCTTATTATTTATATTTGGCGGTAGTATGGTGCGGATGTTAAGATGGCCAACCAATCGAAAAAACGTTACTTACATTACGCCCGTCTTTGTTGCTGCATATTTTCTCGTATATAATCAAAATTACACATGCACATCGCAGGCGTAGAAATGTAAATCAGATATAGAGAATGAATGGGTTCATTCATTAGCTGAGTGTGTAGCTGAAGTACAGGGGATGACTGTCGCCCTGTGATGCCCTGTAATTTAAGGTATTTATGCACTAGTCTGAGCGAAATGGACAGGGAGTACTCACTAACGTGGACGGATTGTCGTCGATATCATCTCGTGCATCATTGAGGTGCGATACCTGCAACGCTACTGGTGGCACTCGCGATCGCGCCAGCGTTCTTACCCGCCTGATAGCTTCCTGAGCACTGTTCCTTCTGAAAAGCAGTAGTTGATTGTGTGCTATGTGACAGCAACATTTCGCAACTACGCATACTTAAAACGCGGTCGAAAGAGGAGAGGTGTTCCAGCGCGACGCCTAATGTTTCGCACTTCGGATGAAACTGCCAATTTCGTTTAGATGCGAAGCAGTTTATGGTCGGGGATATGTCACTCCCTCCCTCCGCCGTGCGGCGTCCACACCCCTACTGCGCATGTACGCCAAGCTCTGGATTCCGGAACCGGAATCATGCTTCCACTTCCACTTCCTGTTCCACTTCCGGTTCCGGAAGCCAGCTTCCGGCTTCCGGAGAACGCTTCCGTCGTTTTGCCCGAATGATCCCCCGATGCTTCGCCCACTCATCGTTATTCACTTCGTGGATATGCGGTGTTGAGAAGAGGGCTCGAGCCGCTGCCGCGAAACGGCAGCCGCGACAGGCCCATCCCGAACTTCGGGCTCGCGAAGCCGAAAGTAAACGTCAACGCCGCCGAGAAGCGGCTACTGATGCAACGAGGGCTCGCGTAATGGGAACTTGAGTCGACCCCATGGCTGCTTCGCATACTGCTCAGGGTTCCCCTACGGGAAGATGGTGTAATTTTTTCTGAAACTTGCTTGCACACCGCACCCAACTTGCCCACTGCATACGGTAAGTTGCCCTTCTGAAAATGCGTCTTACAGTCCTAAAGTTGGAGCCAGCTTGAAGGCTCAGGTTTGTACCAGCTCCCAACTGGAAATGTTGTTTTCTGCTTGAGTACGGAAATAACTGCAGCCTCTGAGCTAGCTTAAAATAAATATTATAGGAAGGTCAGTACCAAGCGTTAGTACTCCCGAGTTATACAGCAGCTGTTGAATCGGTAAGCTTAGAGAGATATCACAACACAATCCCGAGAAGATTACAAAAAGAAAACACCGCCCAAGCATTCTGTACAGATGGTTTGCCAGCGAAGCTGAAACGTGCGGCCCCGGTGTTTAGCAGCGGGTTAATCTCGACGCTGGATTGAAGCGTTTCTCAATTATTGGTTACATGTTTGTGTTTCCAGTGGAACGCAAGCCCCAATGGCGGGTGGTTGCTGCTAACCACGACGCCGAGCTAACTCGAAATATCGAACGCATGCGTCAACGGCGGGTCGACGAGGTGGCGTTGCGGGCAGAGCAGCGTCAACGTGGCAATGGCGGGAACGTGTTCGCCGGGGTCAGCGCCCGCTTTCGACGGGAGTTCTCGAGCGGCACTTTGGCTTCTGCTGCGACAAAACGTCCACGTTGAAATCGCAAAGTGGAACGCAGGCGCCAATGGCGGGCGGATGCTGCTAACCACGACGCTTAGTTAACTCGAGATATCGAAAACATGCGACAATGGCGAGCCGAGGAGACGGCATTGCGGAGCAGAGCAGCGTTAACGTGGCAATTGCGGGAACGCCTTCGCTAACGACGTCACTAACGGCGCTTGGGTGCGACGTAGAGAACGACGTAACTGACGGCGCAGCCAATGAAGACGTTTAGCAAAACATAGGACGAACGGTTTCTCGTTTCGCCTAGCCATATACAGCTTTCGCTGTAAAACACAACCACACTTGCTGAGGCATGGCAAAGCATTTATTGTATGATGGTTGTTGAAGATAAAGACAGTTTGCTAATTGCCGTTGTAACGTTCTTTACGGGATTCTTCTTTCTCGCGGATGTTTCTATACATTGGACGAACGGTGGGTTGTGTCAATGACCGCATGCGCGAACACTCAACTAATACCTGTAAGCAAAAAAGAGATAGCCAAATTTCATGGCATTGTGTTCAATGTGAATGTGAGCCACTTTTCTTAAAGACTGCGCCATACAATAAAACTATCGTGATGAGCGCGCACGATAATGTCTGGAACCTTCCACATCCAGAAGAGGAGCGATGCTTGTGTAAGCTTTCCTTTTATTTCAGCCGTTCCAAAGAAAATTTTATTGCTGTTGGAGTCCTTACATTTTTTTTTTTACTTCCACGCATGCCCTCTTCACATGCTTTCTGGTTCTTACGAAGTGATATTTATATATGCTGCTCCAAAAAATAAACATTAGGTGGTTAGTCAGCGCTGTTGTCGGTTCTTTTCTCACGTTGTATTTTTGCGCTTTTCCCGCTGCACGCATGAACTAACCAGCCCAAGTGCCTACGCTTCTCCCACTACTTGTTTTTCTTTTCTTTTATTTACCCCAACTTCCTCCCACACCGCAGATCTTTTTCAACTACACTGAGACCTGTTGTATGAGAAAAAAAATTAAATTCACTGCAACTTTTTAATTCGCAATAATAATTATTCATTTCCACCATTTCCCTTCAGTAATACAGATCGAAGGCGATTTGTATGAGCTCAATTAAAAGAGCAATAAATGTACCAAGTGATGCGGACATAGATAATCTAAAAGCAATACAAATTATCCGTTTTCATGTGTTTCTTCTAACATCTAGGATACCTTCAGTAATTCACCACCTTTACCTGGCCCTTGCGCCGCTAGAGAACACATATTTATTTATTTATTTGTTCAATTGAGCACTTTGCCACTGAATCGGCCATTGCTGAATGCACATTGCGGCCCATTCAAGCTGTTCATTTGATGACAGTCCCGTGGGAATATAATGAAAACCACCTTGACTGTTCTAGCTAATATATTTCGCCATAACTAGCTCTATTACCCTATTATTCAGATTATAAGTGATATACAGCTTCGTACATAAATCTTGCTGGGAATAAACATCTGTTGTAAGAATCGGGATCATACTTTCTTCTTTCAAGGTTTTGGAAGTGCCCCAGACAAAGCGTTGTTCTAAAACTATTAAAATTATACTTTAATGTATCTCAAACTATTCCATTAAAAAGAAAGCTTTTGTCTGACATTCTGCGATAGGTCAAAATGGCTCGGGCTCTGCGCATATGGGCGTGGCACCCACCCATATGGGCTGGTCCCCAAACTGTCTGGCCTTTCAAAGACGGCTAATGACCGATTTATTATAAAAAGAGATTGGAATAGTTTCGCGTTGTACCGGCCAAGGTATGCCGAACCACAGAGCACTTAATAAAGCCACATTCTAAGACATGCGCTGAGTTTCCTGGAATTGCTGATGATGCTCGGCATCTAGCGACTGACAATATAGGCACTACAATATTTCATATCCCTGAATAGAAGCCAGCCTACCTACAATGTATATTGTAGTAGATAAAATCTGACGCAGTTGAAAAGGTAGTTCGTTCTTCCAGAGGAAAACGACAAAAAAAAAAACACACACACACCTACAGACGTAGCAATTCGCCTATTTTTTACATAGCTCGGTTTAATCATACAAACTTCCGAGAGAATTCATCTCAAGATGGATGCCGACGGTAATGCGATTAGCATTGGAGCAATGTAGCGGCCCTCAGCAGTACCACCACCGAAAGGCGTCATGCATGATGATTATCTGCAGCCCGGCTCCACTGTCGCGCCTCCTCTCTCGATGCGCGTCCCATCTGGCGGCAACGTCACGAAGTCCGCGTGTTGCACGTTTGTGAACATATATATAGAGAAAACTATCTGAATACGTGAAATAAATCACTTTATTTTTAGTTCTTTACGGCCTGAGCACCTGGCCAGTCTGAGGACAAGAACAAGATGCTGGTATACGTATATAGTAGCACCTTGATAAAGGTTCATGCCCCTATCTGCGGTATCAAAACACAGGCATAAATGCAAATTTCATAAATACATAGTATTTTGTGCACGTGGCACTTTGGCGTAATTTTTATACATGGAAGAAAAGCGTGCGAAAATAAATGGCACAGATTGCATACAAAATGCTTATATTTAAGTACACCGATGGTGCATGTGAATTACAAGATACATATGTTCTTGTCAACAGTGCTACCTCATATACAGATAAAAACAGTGAAATACATTTACGTCCTACTATTCCCCCCCTCCCCCCCCAAAAAAAAAAGAAATGAAGGAAAAGAACATTATTACACATAATAAAATACACCGACGTCGTAACATCAATAGCAAAACACATATTTTGCTTTCATTATACACGAACAAAAATATTGAAAGCTACACAAGGACGCACAATAAAACACTCGCAAATGCACCTATCAATCAACTTCAAATTACAAAGGCAAAGTGAAAAGAAAAAGAAATCGGGCACTCACTCGCAATACACTGTTATAGAAAACGTTACGCATGTTCACTGGTTTAAAAGGAAGTGTACCATTGCATATCATTTTAGTGCACTCTTCTAAATTTTTTTCTGCATCAGTGCCATCTCTTACAATTTTGTTGAGCAAGCTTCACCGATGAAATTGTAGTCTGCTGAATCCCTCTTTGCTACATAAAAAAGGTGACGGCCATTTTTCTTTTTAATGCGAAAGCATTATATGCCCAATTTCATGAAAATCTGGTGGCGGTGTGACAAGAACATGATACCAAAAATGGCCGACGGCACGAAGAGTAACAACACATCAAGAAATGCTGGGATTGACGTCAAATTTCTCAGTGTCTTACACAAGCCAGCATCCTGTTTTCCCCATATGCAAAACCTCACGTAACACTTTTGATGGTGTGCGGGTCACCGTCGTTGTTGTCTTCTATCACGTTAGTGCACGGTTAAAGAACCCCAGGTGGTCAAAATTAATCCGGAGCCCTCCACTACGGCATGGCTCATAATCAGAACTGGTTCTGGCACGTAAAACCCCAGAAAGAAGAACATGCGTTTGTCATCAGACTTGAAAACAACAGTAACTTTCGCGCGTGGCATTTATTGAACACACCAGTAGTACCGATAGATTAAAAACGCGCGTAAGCGTAGGTAACAAGATGTCGAGCACAGACTCTATCGGCCTCTGCATCTAGCCAGTTTATATCACAGCTGTTGCTCTTAAAAAAAGAAAAACGTAATAGTAAAAAATACCCCTTCTCAAATTGTTGGCCCACAGAAATGAAGTCGAGGGTTTGACGGAAGTCCGTCTGGTCGGGATGAAACATGAAGCAATAAAACGACTGACACCGACCAAAAGAAAAGCTAAAAAATTAAAAATTGGGTAAAAGACGTTTCGGCTTCGCTACGGAAGCCTTGTTCCCAATGAGGTGGAGGAAAATTCATGGAAGCTTATGTATTCTTCAGCACGTGACGAAAACAGCGCGTGTACGACGTGGCGAGGGTTCCCTCACTTCGATTGACAGTGTGACGTGTTTTTTGCATTTCCAACGACTCCAGATAGAGCGGTGATTTTAAGTTTCTTTCTTGACCGATAATTGACCGTATGCTCGGCAAGGGCATTCGAAACTGTTCGTTTCATTTCGACATCGCTCTGATGCTGCCTCAGTCTCTGTCTAAAGTTGCCAGGTTCACCAATGTATGCGTAGTCGCAATCTGCACAGAGTATCTTGTAGACCACGCCAGGAAACTATTCTCTCGGAAGCTTGTCTTTACCGCCCCCGAGTGCGTGCCTCAGCTTACACACAGGCACGTGTGCCTCCTGAACGTCATAACTGCACAGAACACGAGAACACAAGCTGCGCTATGCAACGCGCAGTGACGGCCGTAAGTCCAAGACGCGCGAAAAGAAATTATCATCATCATGAGTACTAAGATGAAACGTTCGTGCGCACTTCCGGAAAATGCTGGGCTACCATCGCCCAGCTTCGCTGTTTCAAGCGTTGTGCGGCCGAGTGCAAGGTTTTAGATTAATTCATAGACATCTCGCGCTCCTGCTCAACGCAGCATAAATTCACCACTTCCTATAACCCTCAAATAAACGGTCTCTCAGAGTGCTTAAATCGCACTCTAACAGACATGCTGTCTATAAATGTTTCATCAGACCGCCATGACAGGGACCTTGCGCTACCCTACGTGATGTTTGCCTACAATTCATCAGGCCACGACACCGCTGGATATTGGCCCTTCTACATGCTTTTTGGCCGTGAACAAATGTAACCACTGCATGTCCTACTCCATGCTGCTACAGCGCTGCCCAGCCAGTACGCACGTGAAGCTATTGGTCGTACCGGCCACGCCAGGCAGATCGCCCGCTCTTGGCTTACAAGCCAACCAGAAGCTCCTGTATGACAGCCGGCATCAAGACCTCCGCTTCTCTCCCGGTTCTTTGGTTCTCCTCTGGTGCTCGTTTCGTCGTGTAGATTTGTCCGAGACGCTGCTACCCCGGTACATCGGTCCTTACCATGTCATGCGTTACGTGCCAGACGTCAATTAGGAGATCGTTCCTGACTTTCCTACCACGCCAGCTGCGATCCCATCTAATGACATAGTTCATGTCAGCAGGCTCAACGCCTCCCAACCTCCCTCTGATCACCATGTCTAGCTGCACCGAGACGGTGCTTCCACCGCCGGGGGGAGGGGGGAGGGGGGTAATGCTACGCAACTGCTCAAGGCGAAGGAAAAGAGCCATCGCTGAGAAAAGAGAGCGAGGAGGACGGTGTCATTGCGCTGAGGGCTGTCCACCATCTTGTCGAGAGCCTTGCATCTCAGTGTAAGTACGCCCTGTACACAGTGTCTTCCTTATGTAACAATATCACCTAGACTAAATGGAAGGCTTTGAAAGACGACCATTGAAAGTAGTATAGTGTGTACCTAATATATGCTGCCGGTGGGATTGCAAATATTGGTAGCCTTTTGTTGTGCTGAATTAAGCCTCCATGATATACTCATTTGTAACAAAGGTGTGCTACTTATCGTCGTTTAATGACAGTGCAAGCGTTACTCGGGTATATCATGCATATGCCGTGCTGCGATCGCTTCATACTGAATTCACATTTGTAGCGTGAGTTACTTCAGTAAAAATGTGCTCTAAGGCGAGACATTTATTACAATAAACAGTACTGTGCACACGTGTGTACTATAACAGAGAACGTCACAAGCGCTCGCTATCACCTCCCTATTTCCATAAAAGTGCCCGTTGAGCCATATTTGGCAGTTTTCTTCTATTCACGCATCAAAAATGTCGTTGCCTTCCGTGACTGATAGTGCCTTCTCATGGTCACACAATGAAACACCCTCGTAACTGCGGTGTTATGTGCCAAAATAATGAACTAGGTGCAGGAACATTGTGCGCATTGGTGCCTGTGTTCAGTTCAATTCGCCCACCAGAAATACATTTCACGTTTCTTCCACGCACCGAGAACGATCATCCACTTACGCTAGAATCGTTGCGCGGAGCCACTGTTTCTGCGATGGCTGGTCGTGGGGCAATTACTGCGTCACTAATCGCTCTGCGTCACTGAACAGCGCTAGAGAAAATGCCTCGTAGCCGATGCCCACCTTGGGCCTTTTGCGAGCGCGACGCTGTATGCACGCCACTGTGTCCCAATTCACTCGAGGATTAGGTGCACGCGTGGCGTAATGAGCGTTCCGTACGCTCGAGGGGACCGATTGCGCCTCATCAGCATATAGCATCTTCGTGCCCGAGTTGTCCTACTTCTGCTGCCGTCGGAGGCAACTTGGGATATACGGCTTATCTCAGACCATCCTAACTTGCAAACTAATTACCGCAAAGCGTGAAGAGGCTGTAATAAAGTTAGAGTTTCGTTTGTATAATGAGAACATGAGACAGACGGTGCTAAAACAAATCGGCGTTGAACGACACGTGCTCTAGCTCGTTCTGTACTTGGCCTTATAAACGGTCGAAGCTAATCGATAAACCAAACAAACGATAGCTCTAAGTATCACTCTAATCAAGTTAAACCTTAGAGAATGTTGGGTCCGTGGTGATAATTGTTTTCTTAACAAGCCAAAAAGGGCTCCTATTTTTTTATATTACTGGTTTGGGTCAGATAACCGTTACGATTATCTTATGTAACCTATAAGTGGCTAAAACCTATAAAGCAGTCGGTGCAATTATTGCAGCATTATTCCTACATTGTGCAAGCACAGTTTTAATCAGCACCGTCTCACAAAATACGTGACCACACTTCGCAATACTTAAACGCGGCATATGTCTTCCATGCTATGGTACGCATTCGCATTGTTAAGAGGCTGTAACTAACTCCACGAATAAGTGAGAAGCTGGGTAAATGCTGATGCCTTTGAAATATACGTGACAAGCACGCTGCAAAAGCAGACAAATTCAGGTGTGCTAGTGTAAATCAGAACTTTTTCGATGAGTGCGTCACATTTTGGGTCATCATTTATACACGTATTATGACGCACGCCTTACTTATTCCGAACTACGAAACCTCGCGCCATCGGCTCGAAGCATCGTTTGAAATATTTCCGCAAGCGCCGGAATTTAATAAATTGCAAACCATTAGACAAAAGAAATTTCGACTTATTCTGTACGCCGAATGATTGATCTTATGCATGTGCCAGTGCTGTGAAAGGTACCATTAAATTTGTTTTCTAGTGAATTTATATTTAGCGTCAAATTCTAAAAAGCAGAAAACTCGAGAATCTCAAGCATGGAGCTGATGAGCATGCAGATATCGGCCGTGTTAATTTTACCTATTCAGGCGCGCACCATCAGCTGTTAACATGAGAAGTGATACGCACGAATGGAAAAGACATTTTAATCATGTGGGCAGTAAAATTATTTAGTTTTGTTGAATCTTTTATAACGAGAATTTAGCCCATAAAACCATTTTGGTGACAGTTTAGAACCTAACGTATTTCCATCGCACTGCTTGCTGCTCTCTAATGGCTTAGCACTCTCTTATGTATTCAACAGTGCAAACGATTAAATGAGGATGCTTGACTCTAATAGTATCCAAATGCTCCACCGTAATGATTGTCTTTCAAACTGTATAAGTAAATGGTTTTCCGAACATTATGGTTAGAGAGTGCTCTCTAATTCGATGTATATTGTAACGCAGGTTACAATATACGCTCGTACATTAGGAAATGTTGCAAGGTTTTTCGTAATTGGTAAACTCTATGCTTAAAGAGAGAGAAACACATTGCAAGGAAATAAAGCTCCATGTGATGATCCTCTTTAGTAGGCCGAACAAGTACGCCTAATTCAGCAATACAAATGGCACCTGCAGTGAGCTGCCAATTAATGACGACATCCGGTGAAGAAAAACGAGTGAATAAAGCCGCAGTGTGTCGTGGTTTCATCGAACATCGAGTGTTAATGATCACAAATGAAGACACGAGGGGAGAAGCGGTTCTCTGCTCGACAGAGAACCGCTTTTCTACCAAAGAAGTGCTGACATTGTGCTTTACAGTTCCAATTAACTATATTCGTCTCATTAGTTAGAAGAACGGTGCAATGACCAGTCAGCAATACCTGCTCTTTTGTTCCCACAGGGAGGTAGTTTTTCAGTAAATAGCATGGCTGACACTGGCCCATGCCTGGTTCATGATCGAGAAAAACAATCATTCGCTAAAGAGTAGGGTTGTTTATATATATTATCGCTTCTTGCTCTTCGGCTAAGATCCCAATGGATAATGAAACTGAGGAAGGAAAACAGAAGTTACTTGTATTTTTTATTGAAATGTAAGAATGATAAGGCAAATGCAGATAAAGTGGTCTGAAAAACAAGTTACCGCTGGAAGGAGCCGAACCCACAACCTTCGCATTACGCGTGCCATGGTAAATGCTGATGCCTTTGAAATATACGTGACAAGTACGCTGCAAAAGCAGACGAATTCAGGTATGCTAGTGTAAATCAGAACTTTGAAATATACGTGACAAGCACGCTGCAAAAGCAGACGAATTCAGGTATGCTAGTGTAAATCAGAACTTTTTCTATGAGTGCGTCTCATTTCGCGTCATCTTTTATACACGTATTATGACGCACGCCTTACTTATTCTGAACTACGAAACCTCGCGCCTTCGGCTCACAGCATCGTTTGAAATATTTCCGCAAGCGCCGGAATTTAATAAATTGCAAAGCTTTAGACAAAAGAAATGTCGACTTATTCTGTGCGCCGAATGATTGATCTTATGCATATGCCAGTGCTGTGAAAGGTACCATTAAATTTGTTTTCTAATGAACTGTTAGATTAGTCTGCTTAAAATTTCTAAAGAGCCGCAGGCAATATTTTTCGCACTAAGGCAGACCACTTCTGTGGACTTTCCAAACCTACTTATGACAGTGCAGTGCTTGAACGCAGTGCTAGGTGTACGTAGGCATGTAAGGTATAGGTATCATCAATACGGAATCGTTTGCCCTCCTACATTTCACCATTGTCCGAATTTCAATGAAGCGCTTGCGCAATTTGACAGCGAAGCCTTTAATGTGACTAGAAACCCTTAGAAAACCTAAAGCTAGTTTTCACAATCTGATGAAAATAACTATGGAATTCGTAAAGTTCATATTTTCAGGGAGTGCAGGGACCATTGAGATCAATTAGCCGGCAAATTTTGAAGTGTCAGTCCTGAATATAGGTTAAACAAAATTTACTAAAGTTTCATGTTTTGCCCAATTGGAGGCGTTTGAAGAAGCACTTAGATGTTACGCCATATTCCGGGAAGTGTCTCAAAAGGCAGGAATTTCATATTTACAGAGAAAACGGGTCGCTCTCTAATAGGCGAGTACTGAAAGTTTGAAGTGTGTTCCTTGAATATGTGCTTTCAAAAGAAATACTGCTTGTCATCCAATTTTTATGCCTTATATGAGTCATATTTCCTCTGGCTTCACTGGCTTCTTTTTTCTTCTGGCTTCTTCTTTCAGATTTTCCTCTGGCTGCTCAATGAAATAAGCGAAGTACAATGTTTATATTTCGTTTAAGTAGGAAACATATTGTGAGTGACTTGCGTTAAACGTTTAAACCAAGTAGGTTAATTACAGCTTTTATCGAAAGCTACGTGGCGGAGCGTTACACTATGTCATACCACTGTTATCCACAAGATTTCTGAGACTCCTAAAACAGCTGTACAAGGCACCGATTCAAGATTCAGTGAACAGAAAGCAAATGTTAAGTTAAATATGTGGCGAAACGTTCACGTTACTGACGTAGTTAGAAGCGTTGCATATAATTTTACTCGTCTGTTGCATATTTCCATGCATCATAATGGGTTCGTAGTTGGTTTGTCACGTTTCCTCGACGAGTTAAACTAGGCACCTTGCCTATATTTAGCTAAAGTAAGGCACACAATATAGGTCATGCATAGGAAAAATTAGAAGGGCGGGGGTTTATTCAGGTCCGTGAAATAAATTAAGCCTTCATGTGTTCCGCAGCGTTAACAGTGTATTTTTCTGAGGGGCGAAAATTTGAACCTGCTGGTCTAGTTAACTGCAAAATCAACCAATATCACATTTAGCGAACACGAAGAGAACGCTATGGCGAACGTGTGTGTGAAGTGAAATGCATGTGAATTGAATAAAGCCTTTGTAAATTATTTCTAAGGCAATTGCTTGAAAGCATTATATGAAAATTTTACGTTATGTTTCTCAGTCTCCCTAGAGAACTGTATGCTGCACTAGCTTCACAGTTAGCGAAAATAAGGAGCACGTTAAGGGTTTTGCGTAAGCGAAAGTCAGTTTTGGGGGTAATAACAACCGGCTCATTAATTTGCGTAATTTGGTGCTCCTGAGCGTATATAATTATGTTTTATGAGCGACGCGAACAGTTGTACGCAGCCCCAGCATATCTAAAAGTTATGCCGCGAAAAAGTGCTACGAAGATCACAATTCGTGAAAATGGAAGGCGGGGGGAGAGAAACTATGGAAAATTTCTGTAGGCAGGTAAATTGGCATTGATCAAACACTGTCTTGGCGACAAAATTCCTAATGAATAGTTCGAAGGTGTCATGCTGCGCGTATGGGCACTATTTTGTGGAGTCCATAAATCTGTACAGGGTCTCAACTTCAAATTTGATGAACATAGTTGGAATGTGGAGTTTAACTCGTTCGGAACCTTTCACGATTTATGGCTGAACTTGAAGTTTTACAAATAATTACTAACTTTCGTTTTTATTTTTTTTTATTTCCATGCGTCATAGGGGATTTGCAGTTGGTTTTTCCTGTGCCCTCCATGAGTCAAGAACACACCTTGTTCACATTTAAAGAAACTACGGGGCATGGCTAGAGCAGTATGTAAATAGAGATCAAATTGGGTTGTTCAATGGGGCCATTAATTAAATTTTGTATACAAGTGCTCCGGAGCGCTAAAAGTGTAATTTACGAACGGCGCTGCATTCAGCGCGCTGACCTTGTGTTAACTAGAAACACCAACATGACTGAATGGAGAAAAATGGGGCGCTATAACGTAAAATGATTCCAAACTGTTTTGATTCCAAACTCCTGACGTCAAATTTACGTAAACCTCGACGCAAGCATCGGGCGGTGACCCGTAGCGTTGTCTGAACAACCCAATCAAACACTCTCCTCGTTTATAGGAGGTCACCGTTGTTCGCTTTCAAAACCAATAACATTGTCTACACTCAGGGGTTTTTCTTATCTAATTGGCTGACACGAGGCGAGGAGCACGCTCTAGTGGAGAGGGTTATGATGGGGCCGAGCCAGCACAATGAAAATAGATAACCTCATGAAGAGGGCGGTGCCGGCTTCTCCGATTGGTCCGCTTCGGCTTACTTAACGTGCGGTGGCTGGTCGAAAATCGCGGCGGCGTGCAACTGAGGCATAAGAATGCCGCCAAAACGGATCCTCAGCAAGGAAGAGTTGGCAGAGCGATGTAGAATGCATGCCTAAAGGTCTTGATAACGTTTTACTGCCACACAAAAAGGTTTATCATGCGCAAATAAATACGTGCTCACCGGCAGGTGCGAGTAGCGAGGGCCGCAGCGATTGGCGGGCAGCCATCTCCTACTCCTTTCGGAACGGGGCAGTCTGTGGCTATTCAGAAAAAAAATTCAGTTTTGTTCGGCATATTAATGCATTTTTTACGGGTACACGTCACTTTGACGTGGTAAGTTTTCGCGGTTTTCTGAGGTCGCGTGATAAACAGGTGAAGTGCGCATAGCCAGAAAACATTCGACCAATAGCAGAGGGCTAATGGTGAAAAGGCGTCAAATCAGGAATGATATTTTTTTTTCCTTTTGTGCGGTTGAATCATACATAATCAGTGGGTACACGTTATATCAGATGGGGAGCTGTCGCGAATTTCGTGACGTCGCGTGACAGACGGGCGAAGTTGGGAGTGGCCTGAAAATGTTTTGACCAACCGTGAAGGCTGATTGCAAAAATTGGAATCAAAACAGTTTGGAATCATTTTACGTTATAGCGCCCATGCTGTTGATCCACATATGAAATATGTGTGTGAATTTAAATATCCGTGGATGGAAATACTGCGTTTGCGCGAAATCCCTTAAGGAAGTGTTAGAACGTGTCCAGTCGCTGTTATCAGCGACATCTCCCTTGGTCCCGAGCGAACTATGCACTATACACAAACTTCATACTCAATCGAAATGGGGGCCGTCACAGGTGCAAGGTGTCGCTAAATTTTAACGTCTCTGGCCGAATTAGCAGCGTTTTAAATATTTATGAGACCCTTGATCTTTTGTTTTTGGTATGCGTAATTTAAGCTTCTCCCGATATCCTTCGGTGGAATAAAGGAGGCTTGTTTGTTTTTAGTGAATGTAAGGATTCGGTAATGCATATGGCTGACGTATACGCAAAATTTGTAGTATGTAAGGTAATTGTGTCCGTGGTAATCAATTATATATCCAAGCGCTCTGGAGTGCTAAGAGTGTGTCGTAAGAGGGCCGCAAAATCAAGTTTATTCCCCTGACAGAACCACAAATGCCACCATCAAATTTTGCGACACAGGGTATAAGTCTACTACAAATCTCTGTGCGAAGTTAAATTCGTATGGATCAGCTGTATAGCTTTCGCAAAATATATATGCATCAAGTTTTAGAAAGTGTCAGACAGCACTTTTCAGCTATGCTTATTAATATCCCGAGATATCTCTACGTTACACCAAGTTTATATATGTTCTGAGAATTGGGTTCCTGTTATGTGTATTATGTGGCGACGTTTCAGCGTTCCAGGTGTATTTTGAAACGTTGCAAGTAACTACTGAACCCTCATTTTAATGTGATTAGCATTCTATCTCTACTTCGGAAGCTTTGAGCCTATCTATCTATCAGTCTATCTCACTATCTATCCATCTATCTATCTATCTATCTATCTATCTATCTATCTATCTATCTATCTATCTATCTATCTATCTATCTATCTATCTGTATATCTATCTATCTATCTGTATATCTATCGATATATCCTGTAATGAAGAAGAAGAGCACACGGACAAGGCCAGCCAGATCGACTGTTCAATGCCGGCAGTGCAACCAGTAGGCCAGCCGGATCGCCAGTGCTTAGCACGAGTGGGAGCCGTTCGTGCAACCAGCTGTTCCTGCTCTGCGTCACCTGCCTTTTCGATTACGAACAGACGCTACCATCTGAACTGTTCAGTACAGCCCTTTACAATCCAACAATCTATATATCTATGTATCTAGGCTCTTACGCCAACCAGTAGCCAAAGTAGACTCCCAGTTTGGGACGACAGATATGTTCTCGCGGTCGTGATGCCGTCGTGGTCGTTCCATCGTCATAATTCTAGCTTCATAAACTGGTTATCGTTATGACGTCATCATCACGCATTCTGCGCTGACAAGTGGGCCAACCTGTCTATCAGCTTAAGCCACTGTGTATGTGCTCTGCTCGTGATGATGCCATCGTGGTCGTTGCACCATCATCATTCCAGCTTTGTCATCCGAGTCATCATGGAATCGTTGTCATACCGTCGTCATGATGTCGTCGTGGTCGTTTCATTGTCGCCATTGCAGCTTCGTCATCTGAATCTTGTCATGCCGCCATCATCACACCTCTAGCGCCGACCCAGTGACCCAAGTTGTCTACTACCTCAAGCCCCTAAGTATGTGCTCATGGTCATGATGCCATCGTGGTCGTTGCATTGTCGTCATTGAAGCTTGGTCATTCTGCAACTGCCATGCCGTCGCTGTCACACCATCGCCATCACGCCATCGTCGTCATGCATTCATTGTTATACCTTCGTGTTGGCGGTGCCGGCGGGGTCGTTTCATCGGCGGAACTGCAGCTTTGGCATCCAGCTCTCGTCACGCTATCGTCGTCAGACTCGAGTGTCCCCATACCGTGGTCATGCCGTCGCTGTAATTGCACCGGTGCCGTACAGTCGTTGTCAGGCATTCGTTGCCATACCGCCGTCGTGATGCCACCGTCATCCTTCACTCGATCCCTTGATCGTCTTGATTCTGACTGTGATCCGAGCCTTGTCATGCCACCGTCGTCACACAGTCGTTGACATACCCTTATCGTTGGGCCGTCGCTGTCACGCTGCTTATCCCCGTCGTGATCACTTCAGAAACCTGATCCAATGGTCATCGTATTACCGCCTTCATTCCATCCACGTAATCCCTTCTTCGGCATGCTATCGTAATCATAATGTCATCATCGAATAATGAATGTACCGCCATTGTCATGCCACTATCGTCAACATTATCATGTCATTATTACCGCGTACAGATGCATTTATTCGCAATTTTGTTTTGTTCTTTTTTAGACGTCATGCGAGGTATGTAGTAGATTTCCCTGGTGCCCGCAGTGAACTAAACAATGCACCGTGTTTATAGTTTTATTGCGTTTGCATTCTTATAGCACTTCACAGACTCTCCGGGGGATATGTCTGTATGTTTGTATTTATCCAAGCGTTTTCCTGTCAGCCTCAGTCACTACATATTCCATTGTCAAATGGTTACAGCACCGGGCGCCTGTGCTGTGGGAACACGGTTCGAAACCAACTGTCGGACCAACTTGAGTCACTGAGTATGTGGCAATGTCCACATATGTGCCACTCTTCAACAAACAGTTGCAGCTTCACACTTGTGGTGCGAAGACTGGGCAAACAGCGAAGCTGGCGACCTCACCTAGCTTTATTTCGGTTTGGTCAAGTTTTTGCGAGGTTATGCTTCGAGACTCGGCCACGGTTTGCGCAAAATCACCCCGGAATCATCGACAGCCCAAGCAGCAACACACACTCGGTCATTAAAGTATCTGGACGCGTCTGGACGCTCAAACTCTTTTGCTCGGTTTCGTGGGCTCGTAATTCCGAATCTGCGAATCACCGCCGCCGCTGCGGTGGCGCGGTACTCGGGGTCGGACCGAAGTCGTCTCACTCGCTCTTGAGTATCGGCGCGGCGGCTTTCGCGCCGCGCTCCCTCTTCTTCAGAAGTAACGCTCTTCTTCGGCCGAGCACATCTTCAATGCGATGTGCTCGGCGTGGAGACGGCGCGGCTTTGTTGTCGCCGCGGCGGTGACGCTGAGCTATACATTCCGTGGGTCAGCGCAGCGACTCAGTTCACCCACGGTTAGCTCCCTGTCTGCGCAGCCGCGGCAACCACTCCGGCATGGTGACGTCATGGCTCGGCAAAGCGATGCGGTGCGCGCGATGACGTCACGTCTCAAGCAGCTGTGGCGAGGCTCGGCGCAGTTGGCGCAGCTGGGGCGAAGCGTTGCTATGCGACGCATGGTGACGTCATCACTAGGCAGAGGTTTTTGTGTCGTACACTCGACGGACCATCCTCGAGCTTGAACAGCTTCGCTAGTTCACAGGGGTATTTGCGATTGCGCTTGGACCCTTTCTGCACAACCTCCAGAATCGGCCCACCATTTTTGTTCACTTTACGGGGCCTAACCAATAGCTTTACAGCTCCGCTTTTAAAACACCCAGAACAAATCTGCTTCGCGCCTCCGCGGCTGCATGATACTGAGGAAGTAAACGCTTCTTGCTGGTAGAATGGATTCGAATTGCGATACGACGTATGTGCATGCTCCTGCTAAAACCATGATGCGTTCAAGGCGCCCGTCGTACTCGCTAGTAATCAGCAACTCCGCTTAAGAAAAGCGCTGGTGTAATTTGTGTGCGCCTATTTCAGAGGAATGTTATTTTGTTGTTGAATAAATGGTGAGAAATAAAGAACGAGGCGGTTGAGGACCAACTATCAGAAACCACCTAAAGGAAATGCCAGCGACACCGGAAGATGAGTGAGTGAGATAACTTTATTTGAAATCCGGCTATTGGGAGGCCCGGGCCTGGGGCCGCCGAGATGGCCACTGTTAGCTGTTGCTCCCACGTGGCCTCTATGGCTCGCTGAACTGGCGAAAGTTGGTCTTGGAGTTCTGAGCTGAGCAGTGCGGCCGACCACCACGCCCACATATTTTCCTTGGAGACTGCTATTTTATCTTGATATATTTTACATCCCCACAACATATGTTAAAGGGTGGCTCTATCAGACTTGCATAGCTTGCATATAGCTCTCGCGTATATCTCGGGGTAGAAAGTCTTCAACTGCGTGGGACTCGTGTAGGTTTCTGTTTGTAATCGCCTCCAAGCAACGGACTCAGCTCTGTTCAGTTTAGTGCGAGGCGGTGGTAATATTCGCCTCCGACTTTGATAGAATTTGGTAATATAACTAAATCTTCTTAATCTGTCTTTTGCTCTCCATATATCCCCCTCTGCGTTCCCCTGACTGATGGAAGTAACTCCTTGCTCAGCTCTGCGAGTAAGACCTCGAGATTAGCCGTGTGCTATCTCGTTGGTGTTGATTGTGGGAATGCCTCGAGTCGTATGCGCTGGGAATCAGAGCAATTGCCTGCCGTTCTTCTCTGCATTGGAAAATTTCGCTTGTGTGAAAAATTTAAGAAAGAAGGCCAAACATAAATAAATAAGGCAAGATAACGGCGGAATGGAGTACCACTTAACTCTGGTGTAGCCCCTTATATGCAATATACAGTGCGCTGTACCGCAACTTGCGAGTGTCCAGTGACAACCCGAAAGTTAGGAAAATAGTCTCGATCTGCGCAGTGACAGCATAAAACGAAGAAAACAGTTTAGAATAGCAGAAAATAAAATTTGCAAAGCTCAAACCAACGTGCACAAAGTCAGTTACTGAACATATTCACAATGAGTCGTCTTTCTAAGAGACTTCATAAAGCCACTGAAAACTAGAAAGAGCAGTGACCGCATCTTTGTCTTGGGCGACCAGGGACCAAGAACCTTCTCCACAGACAAAGGACGCCTGTAGAGCCACCTCAAGCCCCTGCGTAGGGTCTCTCGCTGGTACCCGCATATACGGCGGGGACTCGGGGAGCGGATGTTCCATATAGGCGCATCCCGGGTGTTACAGTGCGTGCAAGCAGAGGACTACCTCTTCTAGATCCTACGTAGGAAGTAATGTGTGTAGGCCAACCACAGACGTAATCGATGTATGAGTGTAGAAAAGGTGTGGGCAATGCGTTAGTAGGCTTTGGAGCGCTCAAGCAGATCAACCTAGCAAAAATAGAGACAATTTAGGAAGACTCGTACGAACGACGCCCGATAAGTTGAAAATGAAACTTAACTTCTAATTTTCCCCGATGCTCTAAAAGGGCATTGTCATTCAAGATAACTGTTTTGTCGCATCGTGGCTATGAGATTACAACGACCACTTATGATTGACTGGAACATGCCGACGGACTCGGTACCTTCCAAACTGCAAATCCAAACGTACCTTCCCAACGCTGGAATAACGTGGCCGAACATTGTAATATTTGTTACAAATATAAGTATTTGTCGCACTGTAATTTAATTAACCTTCTTAGCAAACACATAACAGTTTGCGGATAATATTAGGAACGCAAGGCCGCAATTCAAAACACTTTTCACGCAATCGCGACTGCCACTGGCTATCGCAGAGGTGACTGTAGTTTTAGCGAGTTCGTGGTATTTATGAATGGAGAGTCCCTCTGAGCCAACGTGGGAGAAGTGACTCTGTTGTTAGGCACATTTTCTTTAAGTGTAGATGAGGACGCCTTATGCCGTGCTGTCCACCGGCAGATACCGAAGACAAAATCCAGCTGGTTATCAGCACAAACTCTAAAGAGACGGTGCAGCTCTTGGTTTTTTTAGAATGATTTTGTCGAATGATTTTTGTTTTGAACGACGGCACGTTGCATCCTTCCACTTTGCATTCGGCTATAGAACAGTCTTTGACACGTGTGTGTGTATGTGTGCGTGTGTGTGTGTGTGCGGACGCATAGATGCGCGTGTGAGTGTTGGTTTTCAAGTCAGGTGTTCCCGATTTCATTGGGAATAACTTACGATCCCCAATATCATCTCGTCCTACTTATTTCCTTGAGTAACAGGAGTAACCACATATCATACCTAACCCAGTCATTCAGAGCTTACTTCCAGAAGTCAGTGCTGGCTTATATTGCACAGCGCCTGAGAGATGTATAAACATGCACCCTCAGTAAGCAGGATTGAGCAAAGGATGGCCCTACAGCCTGGTCCCTAAGCAATCAGGCTAAGAGCGTGGTGGCCCGGCAA
This sequence comes from Dermacentor silvarum, assembly GCF_013339745.2. NCBI lineage: Eukaryota > Metazoa > Arthropoda > Arachnida > Ixodida > Ixodidae > Dermacentor > Dermacentor silvarum. Next base: position 94,876,749 of record NC_051157.2, read on the forward strand.
GTGACATAAAAGGTAGATGGATCATGCTACTGGAAGCAACATAGTAAAGTTATTGATAGACACGTGCCCCATTTTCTTACCTTACAGTTGTGTCCTCAAGGGGATGCTGTTTCGTATTTCTTAAGAGCTCAGTCTTCGCGAAAGCGCGTTTTCAGCGTACCTTTTTTATATTCGCGTGACAAATGGCGTTTACTTTCCACCTTCTTGCCAATCGAAAGCTAGATGCTTTCCTTTAGCTTTCAGCTTTCCAAGAGGTGCATGTCTTATATAATACCAAAGAGCTGCGAGCAAAAGTAAAGAAACCTGAGACGCCACAAAAAAGGTTTTCTCTTTGCAGCCTAGGCCTGTAGTTTGATGTCATGTGCTACAGCACACGTCTGAGTGTTACACCGCTGCCATGTACTGCCACAATTTCACGTCGCACAGCTGTTCTGTGAGAAAAGTTTAGTTTTTTGCTGATGGTGCAATCTATGATGTTTTGCTCTTTTGGGTACATGGTGGTCCTAAATACCTCCACTCGTCTGTTAGTTAGAGATACAGAATTGCTAGATTCAGTAAGGCACACGGGTTTTCCTATTTGGTAAGAGTAGTTGTAAATAGGGCTGATGTGTTTGAATCACAAGAGTGAATTAATCTGAAGAAGCCGAGTTCTGCCTCAGAAAAAAAAGTTATAGAGAACAAATCCTTCATGTCTGACCATGTAAGTGAAGCTTTGGCGAATGGTACAATGAACACAACTTTTAGCTTTGGAGAATGGTACATTGAAACACAACACATCGCATGCACAATGTGTAGGTATCTTTACTTACACATTATGACGTATCCATAGTTCTGGGTGATTTCCTTGCTTCTTGTTGGGCAGTTCTGCAGATGTTGCGAAGCGGCCTCATTCACAATCACAACTGAGAGAAAGGGTCTTCTGCAGTTATACGTATTTTAGATATGTCTTTTTTCTGATTGGTTAGTAGAGTGTCTTTTTTAAGTTACTTGCGAAATGAACTGCTTTGTAGTTCCAATTAAGTGCATTCTAATTCATTGTAACTAAGCTCATGGGTCATAAATTGCGTGAGTAAACTGTGTAGCGTAAGGGAACATATGTAGCGCACAACCGTTTACCAAACGCCATTGTCAACCGGCGCTCATTAGATATTGATGAGAGTTTAAGAAGCGGAAGAGGTGCAGAATATGTAGTCTGAATTATCCTCATTTTAAGCAGATGCAAGGCAATAATCACTATATATCTTGCGGCATGATTTCCGGCATTGCGGGCGCGCGGTGATTGGTCATCAGGGAGGACCTCTGCTGTCGATAGCGGTAAGACTATACCTCCGAAGTGAAGTAAGAGCAGAGGTGAATAAAGCTTTGCTTTAAAGTTAGTGGTATACGCCCTGTTTGAAAGTTATATTTTTATATCACTGATAGAGGAAAAGATACCATGAGCATCTTGATAAATTGTATTCTAATTTGCCGTAAGAAGCAACATTTTACAGCCTGAGAATATTCTGAGAGTGTCCCAATGAACTGTTTCTTAACGGGAGCACATTAGCCTAAAACACGGCGCGCCTATTTCTTGTTTCTTTGCATGAGAAACTTTACAACATAACTAGCTAGCATAGAACATCATTACGAATACGCCCAATGACATGGCAATATTGTTAGTCCCGTACTATTTTCATAGGAGAATGCCATCGGTATGTTCGTCTGTTTTTAAAATTGTTTTTATGACACTCGTACATGTGTGTTGCGCTACGGAACGTCCTTGATCACACTAGCGGAGAGTCAACCACTTGGAGTGCTATGACGTTTACCGCTGTTAAGCATGTGCTACAAAGCCCTGAGTTTGGCGCTGCACGTGAGCGTAGCATTTCATTGCTTTCGGTAAATATATTAAAATACATATGTTAAATAAATATATTAAAATGCAATTTTCACTGCCTCCAGGCAGCAAACTGAAGGAAGTCTTTTATGTCACGCGTGATAAATTGTTCAATACTTCGACAGAAATTGTTGCAGAATGGAAGCGCAAGTGTCATGACGATTCTCACTTGACCAGGGTGTGCTCTTGCAAAAAAAAAACTCTATCGAATTCAGTTATCTATGAAACAAACTGCTAACGCAAACAATGAGTTACGGCTCACGCGCTTTAGACAGCTTAGGCGGGCGCCGTCTGGACACTGGATGCATTGAAAATATGAGGTTACTGTAAAAAAGACGCGGAAAGACTATAATGACATGCGGTGACTGAACAGGTGAAATGAAACCTATGTCCCACATTACTGATTATGTGTTCGTCATTTGGGCTTTAGGTTGGAAAAATATATAACCACTTCATAATTTACCTTGTGTGTCTGGTTATACTTAGCGATTTGGTCGGTATATGGCAGTCCATAAATGTCTAAGAAAAGCCAATTGTGCATTTGATTTCGCATCATTAAGTTTCTTTATAGTTATTTTCATGGGTAGCGCAAACACAGTGGCGGAGGCATTCAGTGGGAGGCAACAGCGCTAAGGAAGAGACTAATATGCACGGAAACCAAATAATCTCTTTCTTACTTTCCCAGACTGTCACTAAAAATGTCCATGAAAGATTGGCAATATAAAAAAAAACGCGAATAAGGAAGTAATTACGAAACGCTCGAAAGTGAACTTTCTTAGTTTTTTAAAATTTTGACCTTTTCTTGCGGCATGTGGTACACTCTATAGGGTTCGTGTGTAGTGAAGAACAATCGAAATGGAGTTCCTCTGCATAGCGTTGCTAATTATGTAATTTTTAGATAGCATGGAAAGTTTAACAGGTAGAATTTCTGTCTGAACTTACAACTCGTATTAACGTATTGGGGCATGGAAAATACAGCAACGTGTACTCCATCACAATACGAGCCGTCTTTAGTTCGCGTTCATGTTTACATAAGCCAATTTGACGTGTACATTCAGTTACAAGCACAACCAAGTAAACAATGTCTCTATTTTGATCAACATTCGAGCTCCGCTAGCTCGCTCAAGACATTGTGTCCCACTGGTGCGCATTTGGCGGCAAATAATCCCACTCGAAATGCATCACGTTTTCACGAGTATCTTCGGGCATCGGCATTAGTTTCACCGCGAAGCTGTATACCTCTCGTTCGTCGGAAAATTTCACGGCGTACACACAAAACGCCAGGTTAACAATTGCAGGCAAATGGCATATCTTTCTGTGCAATCAGGCCTATAGCATACGCACATATACCTGTATATACAGGGTGTTTTAGCGAACACTTTCAAAAATTTTTAAAGTTTACCTGTGGCAGATAGCCCAATTCTAGTTAATGTGCCGGTCTACTCGAAGCGGCGGACATTACTTGCGCAAAAAATTGAAATGCATAATCGACTAATTAATAAAAATTCACTAATTAAGTGTTTAACTAATTACCTGATGGCCCATATCGCAATCTACAAATTGTAGCCGTGGAGTTCGCAAGGCGGATCCACTTGGAACGAATTCTCGGGATGACACCGCGTTCGAGATAATAATTCCCGAACTTTGCGGAGAAATGCATTGGCGTTCCAGTTAATTTTGTGCTTCAATGCATAAAGCGACGTTTTGTTAAGAAACTAACTGGAACAGCAATGCATTTCTTCGCAAAGTGCGGGAATTAATATCTCGAACGCGGTGTCATCCCGGGGATTCGTTCCAAGTGGATCCGCCTTGCGAACTCCATGGCTACAATTTGTAGATTGCGATATGGGCCATCAGGTAATTAGTTAAAAACTTAATTCGTGAATTTTTATTAATTAGTCGATTATGCATTTCATTTTTTTGCGCAAGTAATGTCCGCCGCTTCGAGTAGACCGGCACACTAACCAGAATTGGGCTATCTGCCACAGGCAACCTTAAATAAATTTTGAAAGTGTTCGCTGAAACACCCTGTATATATATATATATCAGTGAAGCAAACAATCACAGGAGCCGCCACTAATACAGTGCAAAAAATGGAAGTACGTAGGAAAAACATATAACAGGACTTTACTGACGTTTCGGCCGGGGTCCGGTCATATATATATATATATATATATATATATATATATATATATGTACTTAGTGACGTCACCGCGCTTTTCTATGGAAAAGGGAGACCCGTCCAGCAACTCATTCAGTTTATTCTGCGACTGTCATGGGTAGACCCCGGAAATTAGACACACCAGAAGAACAGCATGAATACAACGCTCGACCATGGGCGGTGTTTGCTAAAGCTGCGCCGGACATTAACGTTCGCAGGGCGGGATGGCAGCCAATGTTTTACCCACGTATTTTCACAACAAAAGCACTGTCACGAACAAATTTTGCTCAACCTGTTTCGATAGCATGCTGCCTGCATTGACAAAAACATACATCACAGGATGTTTTAAAGCGCGAAATTTATATCTTGATTTGATTGCGTTCGGAATTGTTACAATTGTCTTCAATGCACTGATAGAAAACAATTTATTATTTCGCTATGTTTAGATGTGTTACAGCTGCTGCCCAGAGCAAAGTGGACCAGCAATATCTTTTTTACAAGTTACTATATAGAATTTCGGGACTTTAGTATTTCTATTTATGATCAGCCGTTTTTTTTTCGTGAATGGTGTAGACGTGTATGACCAAATTAAATTTTGGGGTTTTACGTGCCAATTATGAGCCACGCTGCAGTGCGAGTGTCCGGAATAATTTGAACCATCTTGGGGTTCTTTAACGGGAGCCTAAATCTAGGCACACAGGTGTTTTCGCATTTTGCCCCCCTCAGAATGCGGCCGCCGTGCCCGGGATTTGATCCCGCGACCTCGTGCTTAGCAGCTCAACACCATATCCACTAAGCAACCACGGTACGTGGGTTTCGTGTATCACCAATGAGGCAAGGATATTTCCCGTATTTTCATTCTTATTGTAAAGCTTTCTAATAGTACAAAGTTGCGTTGCTTTAGACACTACGGAGCGCTGATGTGGATGGTTCTCCAGATTTCATTTCGCGTTGATCCATAAAAAGTTCCGATGGGAACACTCTCGGTCACGCCACCAGCACAGCAAACAGGATAGCACTGCAAATATGTAGCGACAGTTATGAGGAATAGAAAAGAAGATAATATATAAAATGCAGAAGTCTAACACAAAGACTAATCGCACTCCAATATGAGGAGGGTGAAACGAAGAAAAAGCACAAGGCCACTGCTTCACGCAAGATGAATAGCATCATCTTATTTGACGTCTGACCAAGCTAGCACATTGCTTTTCCGTCGTGTAGAAATGGATGATGAAAATATAAGCAGTGAATTATAACACCAAGCGCAAGAATGCTTGTAGCTTTCAGTGTTTCATGTTTTTTTTTACTTGCTCGCTGTAAACACTTACAAGACATATAATTCAAATAGGCTTTGGGGCAGTGCACTCTTCTACGATCACTGCAGCAGCTCAGATCTACAGAAAATTCAAAAGCTGTGAAGTCATTGGCCGCGTTCGTAAATAAGAAGTAAATATACAAAGGAAGCCTTCGTCACATGTCACCAGGCAAACAGGCACAAAGTAATGCATAGTGCCGTAAACACAAATGCAATTTTCACATGAATTATTTATCAAGAAATAGTAGCGGTTCTAGCTCTTTATGCGCTTGGTGATGTTGTTATTGCTTGGAAGTCATTGGCGCCTGTGCATTTGTGCCCGCTCCACTGCCGGCAAGCTTACAAGGCTTCGAAGATAAATGGGTTGCGTTTTTTGAAGTGGACCGGCAAGTTATTAGCCAGTGCCAGTTGGCAACACCGGAAGTTTGCCTCGAAGAAAGGGGGAGGGAATGTTTCCCTGAAAGTCGCTTCTGAAGTCACCCAGAGTATTTGCTGCATGAGGGGAGTTAGTCTTGAAGTTTCAACACCCCAAAGAAGTTACCCCACCTCGATGCATGAGGATGTGTGATACTACGGTGAGAAAGTTGATAATATAAAATTTCAGGAAACAATCTATATATATATATATATATATATATATATATATATATATATATACAAGAGAAGATAGATAACGGCGAGGCCTTACTTGATATATATATATATATATATATATATATACGCTTTTATGTGTGTGTGTGACGCGAGCAGGAGGTCGCGGACGTAGACCAACATGGTCGCCCGAACACTGCGTTTTATTCTTCGTCTTCCTATTCTTTCATGCACGGTCGATCTGGCTACCATTATATATACCCCCTCCCCCAAGAGAGCATGTGTAACAATAAACATGAAAGGAAGCAAGCAGACTGTGATAAATCAAAATGTGACAAAATGCAGTCAGTGTAATATTCTGTCTCTAAACTCATTACAACTTCAGAGAAATGAGCGGCAGTACGGTGACGTCCAGCACAGCTCAGGTGGCCGACGCTGGCTGTTGCACTCCGGACGACATGTGCGTGCCCCGAGGAAGGAGGGTTTGGACACATTTCAGTAGTGGGAAATCGGATGTATTAGGTGTCGGCTCACTCGTCACGACTTGTGGACACGCGGTGTTTCCTGCTCGAACGTTCGGTGGACTTCGTAGTTGAGGCAAAGTCTTTGTGCAGTATATCAGGAAAGTGCCCGTGTTCTCTTCGTCGTCGTCCACAGCGTTGTCGCTGGAATCTTTCGGGTGGGGGCAGTCATTATAGGTGGAACTCAAAATGTGCGCGGCGGCGTTTCTTATCTGCAGAACATCGCATTCGTCGAACTTGCCTTGGTTTTTGTTGGCTCGCGCACTGACGTTTTCTTCTGGCAACAATGCTTTCTGTGTCGAACTCGTGGTCGAGGTAGCCTAAATTTACCTTGGAGTGACTTATTCCGATATTTCAGATGTGACTGTGACAGCAGATGATGTAGTACTGATTCAGGAATAAGGCTCGTGTCTGTTTGGAAAATTCGTATTGTGGGAAGTGGGCAAAAGACATTGCTTGCTTTCATGTGGCTTGCTGATGGCCAGGTCCATCTTTGAGCTTCTTCAGAAGTCACCTTTAAGGCTTCCATTCATGCGCCGTCGTGTTGCGAGGACACTTCTGTTAGCTGACAGTGCGTGATATCTGGTGCTCCCGATGCGTCTAAAATGTCTGCAGTTTGTTGGGGTATTGTGTGTGCGAAAGTGCTTGAACTATTCGAAACAGCTTTAATTCCGCGTATGAGCTGTTCATATGCTGCTGGTGAAGGTAAGTTCTCTTTGTCGCGAAATGAACATTTGGAGTTGGTGGTGTAGTTTTGGTATTCTAGCGGAAAGCTGGCCTAATTTTTGGGGTCTTTTGATTACCTCCTTAAAGCTTGAAATACCTGGTAGTCGATCACTGGACATGTCGCAGTGTATGTGGCTTCATCACGCAATTCCACTGATAGGTCTGTCTGAAGAAAACTCGTGGTATCATGCACGAACGAAGTGATCCTATGAAGCACGGGCTGTGGAATGAGCGTTATGGAAAGGCCACGTGATTTGAAACCAGGCGGTGGGCCGCACGCGCAAGAAGCGGTGAACGCATCCTATGCTTCAACGATGGCAGGAGTCCGATAGCGTGATGAAGACGCACATAATGGCGATTCCTGCATGGTAGAGAAGCCTGGCGGATGGTTTGATCTTAAGGAGAGCGATGTGAATACTGCTCAGCGAATGGAGGGTTTGCACTGTCGATTATGCGTGAGAGGCTCTTGCTAGGGGTGCACTTCTGTTTCGTCTTTTCGGGAGGACCACTACATGAGAAACATGTCGATCATCTACTCAAACGAGGCTGTTTGGCCCTAATGATGAATGCTACGTGGAGACTGCTGATGACACAGGCAGCCCAGTTAAATTGTTTCCACCTGATGGATAATGAGGCGGTAGTATACTTTAAGTCGGCTGATCATTTCATCTTTAATTTTGTTCAATGATTCATTGTTTTCAAATATGTGCATGACGTAAAACCGAAATGCCTCACAAGATCACGTATTCATTGAAGTTGCCGACTTTCTCGCGTTCCGACCATAATGCAGCGGATGCGTGGAGCTCGAATAGGCAGAACCAGTCTTCCACGGGCCCGTCGTCCGCTGATCCACGGAAAAGTGGCCACGGAAAAGTGCAAGTTGGAATCAGCTAGCGCAAGAAAGGGGTAACTGGAGATCGCCCGGAGAGGCCTTCTTCGTGGATATAAAAAATATGCAGCATGATGATGATGATTATTGAGATATAAGTGCACGGTAGAGAACCCCAGAATGTCAAAATTATTTCGGAGTACCCCACTAAGTCTTGCCTCACACTCAGATTGTGCTTTTAGTGCGTAATAACTCAGAATGTAAATATTGTCATAGGAAAAAAAAATGTCAGACCCAATTCAGTTCTCTTAACTTGCTCTAAGAATTTTTGCCGCTGATCGATCGCTTCACTGCACAGCTTCATCACAGCCGATCATCGAAAATGACTAAAACTTAGCACGGGTGCACGAACCGGCACTTCTTATAATGAATAGGGAAAATCAGTTCTGCGGAAGCCTTCAATGTGGAGGAAAGTTTAGGAAAGAGAAAAATGACACTCACCCATCTTCTAGCATGAAGGCACAACATATATTCATGCGGGTTTTTTAGAAAGAAAACTTCGCAATTGAAGCAAAATCCCGGACAAGGATTTACTTTAGTAGGACATTCTGGCGGGCTAATTGGTACATAGTAGGTTCATAACGCACGCGATACCACAAGCGCCGTGGTGTCGCGCGCGCGTGGTGTCTTGTGTGTTTCTTTCATGTGTTCTCGTTTTTTGGTGCCGTTTCAGAAACGGACAAGAATGAATTTTTCAACTGTGAAGCTTGCTTTCTTAGAAACCCATATTGGTTTCCTGAGTCGCTTCATGATGCAAGATGACTGAATGTCAGTTGTCCAATTAACTTCTCATCTTGTGTGATATTACACAGCGCTCATGAAGTATCGGCGAAGAAAGAAGAAAGAAGATATCAGTTAGAAGCTTCAACAGTATCGTTGAATATATTGGAACCTCATAATCGGAACTGGTTTTGGAACGTAAAACCCCAGAAAGATGAATATTGCCGAAAAATCTTATAGTTATTGCGCTTTCTCCTTCCAAAAGGACCCCTTCTTTTGGCTGCCTCCAAAGTGGTAACTACCAAAAGGGAACACAGAGCCCTTTCATACTTAATAAACATTCGGACTATAACTACCATGACAACGAGAGTAAACTTTGCTGTTGCTCTAAAAAGGCTTCACATGGCGAACAGTGTGGGTCGCACCGGTCTTCCTTTTTCTAGTCTAGGACCCATGCGGATACATCCGCCATGCAGGCTCGGCCTAAAAAGACGCGCTGGTCCTCTAGAACCGGCTGGTTAAGGCCACCGCCCACTGCTCCAATGTGGCTATTTTGTGTGGAGGCACAGCTGGTTTACGTTAGCAGGTTCGAGTGGCACAAACGAACAAATCTGCTCGTCGAGCATTGGTCTGCATTTTAGGTTTTCATTAACATTTTGACCGGTGTTGTCTACCGCTTCTGCTAGAAAAACGACCGTCTATACAGAATACACATCAAGTCTAACCTAACCAATTCGATCCCTCAGTCCTTAAATAACTAAAGCTCTCAGACAAATAATCAACGAAGACACAACGTGCGCACGCTTTGTCGCAACAGCAATTCTGCAAAGCCAACCCATTTGCCCTACCCCGGGGTGCACATTTGCCCAATCGGTTAGATGGGTCCAGTTTCAACCAACGTGGCGTCGTCAAACCGCCAGGACGGCATCAGCCGCTGCCCTGATGTACCAGACGGTCAATTTTCGTTGAGCATTAGCTCCATTTCATGAATGTAGGTTTTCTGCTTCTTACATTTTCCCCTTGGTCACTTTAGTAGATTAGCAGCTCCTCAGCAGCAGCGTTTGTGTTCGTATTACATTAAGGATTTATACGAAGCTGAATAGGCCACTCTTCTTTGAATTTGAAGATTACCTTCTGTTTTGGTTCCTTGATTTATTTGTCCGTTCTTCTGCCACCGCCCAACAGTTTTTCATTTCCCCTAAAATTACCCTCCCGAGAATAAATGGCGCAGAAATGCGGAGAGTCCAGAGGGAAGTAACAGAGACGAGGAGGTGGACTAGCGACGACCCCGATTGCATAACCTCTCTTTCGCACTTGTCCTGTCAGATTATTTATCCACATTGGTGTTTATGTTCGTTTAGTCCTCACCTGGCCTTTCAGTTTCTTGCGCGGTGCTTTCAGTGAGATTATCTTTTTTTGCCCACTTGATCCCCTTTGGCGTACTGCTGATATCTAATATGTTGCCCTTGAAACGTCGCTCTCGCTTAACCATCGCCATTAGGCGGAGAAAATGAAATACTTTTTATACAGAGGAAACCACTGTGTTTTCGACCGACGTCTTAGCCGCAATATTTTTTCAGGAGTCAGGTGCGTGAATAACTGCGCTAATTTGCAACTTTTGCGTGCCACTTCTGTCCGCTATTTAGCCCCTGTAACGTCGCTCTCACACACGAAATCAGAGGGAATCTGCAAAGTTATTTAATAAAAAAACACAACCGCTGCATGTTACCTCCGCTACGACGCTGATCCCGACTATATAGAAGATCAGTTACAGAGCCCCCCTTGCAGTTCGGAACAGCTGCCGAACTAGAAATATGAAACCAACGCAATGTCGAATCTGCTTGGCGTTGCTATGTTGCCTAGCACTTACTTTATATATACAAACCCACAGTTGGGAGTTTTCTCCACTTCATGAGAAAGGCGTCCAGTTTCAAAAGGGCCCTAAAATGCTTTGTACCCACAGCGATAACGTGAGGAGTCTCCGACCATGTGTTGGTTAAGGAACTTACGGATTTTAAGGCGCTTTATTATGTGTCATACTTTGCTCTCCAAAGCATTGGAACTCTCGGAATGAGCACAGTTGATGACAAGTAAAGCAATGCGATGTGTGGCTACATAGCTTGAATTGTAATCGCATGAACATTGATAGTCATCGGGAGATGGGATCTGCCGGAATTTTCTTCTTCTTCAGCCACCTGCCCCAGAGCAAAAGCTTCTTGACTTCTTAGTTATGCTGTATCATATCATTTATTTATTTATTTATTTATTTATTTATTTATTTATTTATTTATTTATTTATTTATTTATTTATTTATTTATTTATTTATTTATTTATTTATTTATTTATTAGGAAATACTGTAAGCCAGTTTTGTGGTTGTACAGGAGGTTACAGTAGAACATAGGGAATACATTTCGGAACATCATAAGCAAATACATATACTTACAAAGAAAGAACACATCCGAAAAAATGAACAAGACCACACAGCTAGAATATGCGAAAAAGAGCTCCACAGGAAAATTAGTCGACAGATCACAACCTATGATATCTTGTCAGACATGAAATTAAAGTAATAAAAAACCAGATGCCACCATTTTCATTGCATTTCATAGGACGAAGACGTCCTATGAAATACGAAGGCGTCACTTTTCTGGAAAGAATTGACAGTATCACTCGACATTTCTGACAAGCTCGTCTATGTTTTTAGCATTTACAACATCCCTAGCAGCCTGTTCCACATATCCACAGCTTACGGGAATAATGGGTGTTCGTAATTGTTAAATTTTGAAATATAAGGTCTAATGCATTTCTCGTGATTAGTTGGGTTCGATTCTCGAAAAGGGGGCTTTAGGTAATCATCTTTATGTTGTTACAGCTTGACGACGCCTTTGTCAATGCCTTCTGGTTTCATCTCGCGTAGCCTTTTCGGTTTGTGCAAGTTCCTCCTCTTTATTTACCTAGGCTTGCCCTTTGTCATTACTAATAATACGATTAACATTCATTGTATACTTTAGTCCAATATCAAAAAAAGATGGCTGACTAATGGAGTAGCACACGAGGAATAAGGATTATAAACAGGGATAAGGTGCCTCAGAAAGGCTGGCCAACGTTTCGATAGGAGGACCTATCTTCGTCAAAGGCCTTTGACGAAGATAGGTCCTCCTATCGAAACGTTGGCCAGCCTTTCTGAGGCACCTTATCCCTGTTTATAATCCTTATTCCCCATTGTATACTTTAGGCATTTTGAATCTATCTATCTATGCATGAATCTATCTATCTATCTATCTATCTATCTATCTATCTATCTATCTATCTATATCTATATCTTCATCTGTATCAATATATATCTCTATCTATATATCCATCTATATCTCTACCTCTATATCTATCGCTACCTATCTATCCATCTCTTTCTCTATCTACCGATATCTAACGTGTACATAATCGTCATCATCATCAGACTTTAATTATGTCCACTGCAGGATGAAGGCCTCTCCCTGTGATCTCCAATTACCCCTGTCTTACGCTAGCTGATTCCAACTAACGCCTGCAAATTTCCTAACTTCATCACCCCATCTAGTTTTCGGCCGTCCGCGACTGCGAATGCGTTTTCATTGTATCCATTCTTTAATTCTAACGGTCCACCGGTCATCCATCCTATGCATTACATGGTCTGCCCAGCTCCATTTTTTCCGCTTAATTTCAACTAGAATATCGACTATCCCCGTTTGACCTCTGATCCACACCGCTCGCTTCCTGTCTCTTAAAGTTAGGCCTAATATTTTGCTTCCATCGCTCTTTGCGCGGTCTTTAACTTAGTCTCGAACTTCTTAGTTAACCTGGAAGTTTTTGCCCCATATGTTAGCACCGGTAGAGTGCAATGATTGTACACTTTTCAACGACAGTGGTAAGCTCCCGGTCAGGATTTGGAAACGCCTGCTGTATGCACTCCAACGGAATTTTATTCGTCTGTAAATTTCTTTCTCATGATCAAGGTCCCCCGCAATTGACCTAGATAAATATATTCCTTTACAGACTCAAGAGGCTGACTGGCAATCCTGAATTCTTGTTCCCTTGCCAGGTTAATGAACATTATCTTTGTCTTCTGCCTATTCATCTTCAACCCAATTCTTACACTTTCTCGATTAAGGTCCTCAATTATGTGCTGTAATTTGTCTCCATTGTTGCTGAATAGGACAATGTCATCTGCAAACCGAAGGTTGCTGAGATATTCGCCGTTGATCCTCACTCCTAAGCCTTCCCAGTCTAAGAGCTTGAATACTTCTAAGCGTGCAGTGAATAGCATTGGAGAGATTGTGTCTCCTTGCCTGGCCCCTTTCTTGATAGGTAATTCTACTTTTCTTGTGGAGAACCAAGGTAGCTGTGGAATCCTTGTATATGTTTGCTGAGATATTCACGTATGCCTCCTGTACTCCTTGATTACGCAATGCCTCTATGACTGCTGGTATATCTACTGAATCAAATGCATTTTCATAATCAAAGTGGTGTCGTGGAGCAGAGGTAGAACACGCGGCTTCTAATCTGAAGGACGTAAGTTTGAATCCTCCTCCAGTCCACTACATTTTCAAGGCATGGAGTGGCGCCTGACACCGACAAAAAAAAAAATATCGCCGAGAGCTAGTGGGGCTATAACGGTTTTTTGAGAGGCATGAATTATAAACATTTCACCTCTGCAGAACGTCTGAAGAAAAGCTGTTCCAAAAAGACAATGCTGCAAGTAGCCAGTTTGTTTTCCTTAATTTCCGCATACTAGCGGTAATAAAAAAAATTTGTGTGCACCGAATCTCTTCTGATTTAGCTCAACATGAGTAGCCCTAAAAGGTACGCTCCACGGGGAGGATCGTTGATCATATTGGGTGAAATTGTGGCTACTTTATTTTTTAGCACGAATACATCTACTGAAATCATATTGTGATGGCGAAGCATAACGGAGCAACTACAATAACAGATTTATAACAGAGTTATTTCCGTAGTTCACAAACTACAATTATACAGGGTAAGTATAATCGGAGGTCCGAAAGGGCAAACTGTCGGGGGGACCTCCTAGCAGAACGTAGGCAGGGGATAATTACATTATACAGCAGACAATGGCGGATTAGCAGAATAAAGATACATGATAAAATATGTACATGAAGATAAATGGCAACGAATAAGAATAATTACAGTTTGTTTAACACAAAGAACTCAAAAGAATGACAACAAGGATATCAAACCAATGAATTATCTAATAAATAAATTTTAAGACATCTACAGAATGAGTACATCGTACATGTTTTTAAATCAGGCGGTAACATGTTCCAAAGTGCTATACATGAAAATCTTGATGTCATTCAGCCGTAGTTAGTTCGTACTTTAGGTAAAAGCAGATTATGGTTTGTGGAAAACCTGGTGTTATTCGTATTCACAAGACTACAATCACTAAAACTGGGAATACATAATTCATTATTTATAAGACGATACATGATGATCAGCATTTTATAACAAGTTTGCGTGGAGGTAAAATATTCAGGTTACGAAAATGGGGGCTGATGGAGACGAAAATGGGTTGAAGCTGATGAGCCTTAAGGCTTGCTTTTGCAAAGGTTCAAGTTGTCCAAGATGCGACCAGTACGTATTTCCCCATGAAGATAGACAGTATGACAGATGACTATGAATAAAGGCATAATATAAAGAAAGAAGGATGTCTGTTTCGAAGTAAAATAGTGTTTTCATGATGACATGAATGCCGAAAGAAATTTTTTTTTGAATCAGGGACTGAGCATGCTCACGGAATGTTAGATGTTTATCCAAGATGACTCCAAGAAATTTCGTAGACTCAGATGTATGAATGAGGTGATCATTAAGTGTCACCGCTAGGGATGGAATCAGTGGCGATAACTCAGGGGAACGAAACACCATGAATTTTGTCTTCGATGAATTGATGCGCAATGCGTTCGTTACGCACCATATAAGTGAACGTTAAGTGGACATTTAGTCAATGTTGCAGCGTAAGTGCATTCTTATGTGTGGTAAAAATTGTGGTATGACCAGCATAAAGGAGAGAGTTAGTGTGTTTCAATCTGAGCGGTAAATCGTTAATGAATAGCAAGAACAAAGGGGCCCCAAAATTGACCCCTGGGGAACACCTATGTTAGTGATTTTTGGTGTTGAGAGACAATCATTTACCCGATCAACCTGCGTCCGGTTAGTAAGATAACTTTGAATCAGTTGCAAAGGTGGCCCAGATATGCCGTAACAGTTAGGTTTATGAGTGAGGATGCGGTGTATAATTGTATCAAATGCCTTCGTGAACTCAATAAACACATATCAGCAGCTCCAAAGAGTAGGTCCTGATCTATTGCTAGCTTAACTCTGTCAGTGAAAGCGATTAGTGCTACTTCAGCAGAGAGGCCTTGTCGGAAACCAAATTGATCATCACATAATAAGCTAAATTTGGATAAGTATTTCGTTAAACGGTTGCACATTACTTTTTCAATTACATTACTAAAGAATGGTAAACTGCAAATTGCTCGATAGTTGTTAATGCATTCGCGATCACCTTTCTTAAATATGGGGATTATTTTTCCTGCTTTCAGGCTTTGCAGAAACACAGCAGCTAAAAAAAGTGTGTTAACTAAATCAGCCAAGATTGGCGAGAGTTCTTTCGATACAAGTTTAATTTGGGAAGGGTATATTTGACCAAGCCCTGGGCCGGTAGTCTTTAGTGATGAGATAATACTGTTAACTTCTTCTGGTACTGTGGGGTACAGAAAGATAGAACAAGGACTGCGCGGAAGGCTGTGCAGTGCGAGTTCTGACTGACTGTTATCTGTATCTACCTGGGCGCTGAAATGAGAACTGAAAGCGTTAGCTATGTCATTAGAATCCGTGTATCTATTTTTATAAAAAATTATGTTGGATGGGTGTGATTGAGGTTCATTGGAGTTAAGAAATTGTTTAATTATTTGTCATTTATATTTGGTATTGTTACTGTTGTTTTTAATTTAATTTTGATAGTACTCGCGTTTAGGGTGTTTCAGGACCGTTCCCAGTATGTTAGAATAAGTTTTTATTCGACATCTTAGAGAATAATTGAATAGTTCTGCCTTGAACTTCCTACGAAGATTTTCTTTTTGAATTATCGAACGCATTAGTGCCTTAGTGATCCAAGGATTTCTAGGCATACGAAACCAATTCTTGACTGTATTTTCGGAAGAATATTGACTGATAATTTCACTTATCCTTGCTGAAAAAGAATGAAATGCTGTTTCTGCGTTATTTGCCTGATATGCATTGTTCCAGTTAGTCTTTCAAATGATTTCAACAAATTCTTTGCTGTCAAAATCAGTACGCACGTTGTTTCTAATGTGGTGAATGTGTTTGGAGCCAAAACATAGAAATACAGGATAATGATCTGTAATAGCATAATCTAACACTCCTGCTGTAGTATAGTCGGTAGTCAAACTAACTAAAATAGGATCGATCAAAGTATTAGAACCATTTCGATCATATCTAGTTGGAGTATGTATTATTGATGAATATCCGCAGCTAAGAAAGCAGCGTACGTATTCAGAACAGGATCGGTTGTTGAGGTCAGCAATGTTAATATTGATGTCACCACAGATAACTATATTCTTGTTCCCTTGGATTATTTTGTTTAGCAATAGTTCAAATTCGCAGCAAAATTCTGCATATGATGAGGAAGGTGAGCGGTAAAGTTATGCAATGATGGTGTTACGATTATTCATTCGCAAAGCATTACGATCAATTTCAATGCATACGGATTCACAAAGTGGGTTGCTAAACGACAAGTCAGACCGGCGCCGATCGATAAGGCAATCCAGAATTAACAAGAATGGCTGAACCGCCACCACGATTACCCTCGCGATGTCAATATTCTGAAATGTAGCCGGGGATTCCATATAAAGTACCGTCATATGACGTACTTTAGCCTTAGCTGCAAAGTCTGTCTTCTTGGACCGTGAACAGAACTGCGCAATAATATGCGTGCCCAGTTTTCCCGGTACACGGTGCGCTATGTCTTCATCGCTGAGGGCAATCGCGCAGTCAACTTTCTCGCCTATGGCCTGCACAATTGCAATGCAGCTTTCACCTTCTGTCTTAGGGATGCCTTTTATTTCTACATTGTTCATGTGTGAATACTGCTCAACGTCTGTAAGTCGTTGCGAGAAAAGCCTGTTGTCCTCTTTGAATGATTTGTTTTCTTCACTCAGCCCCTTGTTTTCTTTCGCAAGAGCTTCATTTCTGGTTTTCACGTATTCATAAAGTTCATTAAAGGCCTGAAGGCTTTCTCGCATAGCTACAACTTCAGAACGGAGAGTGTCTATCTGCTTTGCCAACTCAGCGTTAGTAGGTACAGTGTCAAAAACACAACAAGAGCAAGGGGCAGCAGCTACAAAATGATCTCGATGGCAATATATTCTCACATGATGAATGAGGTCCACCGGATTCTGCAAATTCTGTAGCCACTTACAAGACGAGTAGGCATATGGCAGAGGAACAACAAATTTCTTCAACGCATCCTTTCTGTTACCACCGTGTACTTAAGAAACAGCTAAAAGAATGTATTCTGCCCTATGCTGATGCTTAGTTCATACTCATAACCATTCTTTCGGTGTGACTTCGTTTACTTTTCATTGTGAGGACATTATATTGCTGTTTGATGTGCTTCTTGTGCATATGTATTCGAGTTCACCAATGAGGTCATGAAGGTCATAGCATTTATACTGTTCATTCACATTTGTCCTTAACGAGATTATGCGACAGTGGTCTTTTATGTTTCTTACTTACGTACATTTATTTGTTTAAATATGCTATTTATATTAAAGGCTCGAATTGTTCATTGTTCATGATTTCCTACACTACTGTAATATGAGATTTCTTATTTTTAGGTTGGAAAGAAGGTCTAATAAACCGATTGTGGTTCCGAATTAGGGCTACCTCATCTGACTAATAGCCATAAAATTTTACCACGATATGAACAAGATCCAATATTATAGAGCAATTTTGCCTTACACTAGACTGTCGTGACACCTGTATTACATGAGTGCCCCACTTACGTAAACTGATTCAAAGAAATAAGCCCGAAATTTTTCTCGGTTGTGATATCAAGAGTCTATTGGCTGTTCGTCGGCTGTATATATATTTCGCTTGAGTGATATCATAAATGAAAACAAATTATCTTCCATGACCATGTCTCTTGTACTGCTTCAGAAGGCACCCATGGCATCGCAGCTACCTGTCACTGTTCAGACTTGAATCGGTAATTCGAAAATGTAGCTTGAATCTAAGCTTGTTAGGTAAATTATTGTGTAGTTTTCGGTGCGATTGTGTGCAGTTTATTCCAAGAAATTTGCCTTTCGCACATACGCTTCATGTTTTAATTTTTCCCTCAAAACAATATTGATTAAGAAGGAAAACAGAGGCCCGAATAAAACGAGGACAAGACGTGTGCACAAGACTGGTCCTGTGCCTTCCCCTCGTCCTTAATTCGTGCTTCTGTTTTCCCTCTAAGTTAGGAACCGACTCGCCAAAGAAAACTTTTTACTAAGCAATATTGATTGATCTCGTAAACTTTTATCACGTTTAGCAACACGTTTTTACGCTCCATTTTCTTACGTTCGATAAGGCTAGCTTCGCGAAGCCTTTTGTCACGCGGTTGCCTAGTTGTGCGAAATGTGGCAAAACATGCAATCTTGCCCAATACGGGTTACCACATCTGGGTGGTCTCGCTGATTGATTGCTCACTCAACGCAAGCAGTGTTCTCTATTACCTATTTTTCCTTTCTTTACTTAGGACAGCTCCAGACGACCATTGCAAAAGCTAAGCGGATCGCCAATTAAGTAGGGCCCAGTGCGACGCCCGCAATTTAAGCCTAGCAGCGTTGTTTCGATGAGGTGTTGGCGTCTGCCCAAGACAACCTTATCCAGCGCTCTCGTGAGCATCGAACTGTGAGCGTGTCTGATGCTGTTAGAGCAGACAGAATTTCGACATCACTGTGTCGAAATTATCTGACACGTGGAAGCAAGACATTACTTGTAACAGTGACACTGAAAGTGTCTGAAGGACCTGCCTCTTCTGTACAGCATCACGCTTTTTATCCACCAAAGCTCGAGTAACAGCAGCAATAATTAAGATGCCTTCATTCATCGTGATGTGGCAATCGAACAATAAAGCTTAAGTCATGAATGCATACCTATATCTGTTGAGACGCGTCCTGCACAACCTCAGAAAATCAAAGACGTAGGAGAATTTCCTGAGAAGAAAGCGGCATGCTAGACTGAGCATGGTGCGAGCACATTCACCAGATTACTTGACAGTACACAGCTTTCATACGTTGCAAGCAAAAATCAGCTATATTTGTTAATATCATTACTAGAAATACAGGATAAAAATATGTAATCTCATAAAGCCTCCTATAACACAACTGTTGATTTTCTTAGAATGTTACCGATTGCAGAATCAGGATTTGTTTCTAGAGTTTTCGTATTCCAAATGAAGTGCCGTGTACAAATACGGCGCCGAAACGATCATGATGCACTGAAATTTAAACGAAGGTGCAAAAATTGATAAAGTCGCAATTCGACCCATATAGTGCAGATGAAGGTTACACTGGCTTTTGAACAATGTGCAAAATTTAGGGCTCAAGGTGCGTAACTGATGAACATGAAGTCATAATTTATTTCCTCGAAAAGTATTGGATATGCGAAGAAGCTACGCTGACTGAAGCAATCATTCGATTTAAGCTCTGAAAAAGATGACAGTGCTTGTGCAGCAATAAAAACCACCCAGTTTTACAGACATGTATAGTGGATGTCAACGTGAGGTACTTAGCTTGTGACTGTATGAATAAATTGGCAACTTTATAACAACACTAATAACCTACTGATACAGTTTGTCAAATTCGTTCTTTGGTTTCGTAGCTTATCGGCATTGTCGTGAATTTCAGTGGACTTGTCCTCATATATTGGGGAAATTGCACCGAACGTATCCAGAAACAGCAAGCTATGTACGCAGGCTTCATATTTGGTTCGTCAGGTCTAACATGAACCCGTTATCATAATAACAGTGTTTTGCTATTAAATGATTATTTGCTTTCAATGGATAGAGCTGCTCAAATTTACTGACCAAGAGCGGTTTTTCAATAGTGGAAGCGAAAAAAATGAGCGCAGCTTGCACTACTGGTGCAAGGCTAGAGCAAAAGTGGAGCTTGTGATCGACGAAGCTACAGCCAGGGTCGCTATATCGACGACGCTGGATACTCAAACGCAGACTCTTGTGTTCTCATTCTGGAAACTCGGGATCTTCGACTTGACGACGCCTCTTCTCGGTTGCAGCTTCGGCACGGTATTCTGGATCGGCTTGCCGCCAACGCGCAGATTCTCGCTTGGCCGCACAAGGCGCTTCAAGACGCGGCCTGGCGAAGCGTTGCTATGTCTAGGCGAAGAGAGGAACATGTGGCTGCTAGATGACGCGAAGTGACCTCATGGCTAGATGGAGCAGGTGCGCGGTCGTATAGCAGCTCGCCGCGGCGGTGTGAAGCGTCGGCGAAGCGAAGCCCAGCTGGGCCAAGTGTTGGCTAGGCAACGCGAGGTGACGTCATCGCCAGGCGCAGTTTCTGGTCTACGCTGTACGAGCCAACCTCCGGCTTAAACAGCTTCGCGGTTAAACACGCATTTCGGAGTTTTTTTTGTCAGTTGTAAAACCCAAAGGTAATAGAATAAAACTCACTTGGTTACTGTATTGAAGTTCATATAATGAAGCAAATGTCAAAGAACGTTAAGCCGAGAGCACTGCCACGGAAAGTAACTCTTTGTTGCAAGTCGTCCACCACCGTGGACCAATTTGATTTTATGAGCGAGCGTACATGCATGGCGGCTTTTCAGTGGACAAAATACTCTCACTTATACACTGTAGTTGCCACCAATCTCCTACCGTTTACTTGCAACATCGGTTCAAAGGCGGCGGCCACTTGTGTTAGCAGGTAAGTCACGTCCATTTCGCTCTTTCACGTATAACTTGTGCACCTATGCAAGTTAGTCAATAACATTGCTTTAACTCAATAACGAAGACCCCAGAAGCAATCGCTACGGCCATTTCCATTGCGCAAAGCTCTTGCGTTAAATCCTGTTATCTTGTTTGTAGTATCGTACTCTCTGCTTCCGTAACTTCCATCGCATGTGAATATTTCGGTAATACTGTGCATACTGTGCCCACTACTCGGCATACTACTGTAAGTTTCTGTGTTGCAGCGAGCCACGTATGAGTAAGAAAACTTTAGATGAAGCCGAACTAAATCACATGTTAGATGTTCTGCTGCCCAAAGCCCAAATAATTGCTCTGCTTTAGGAAGCAATACCGCATGGTAATTACAATGACCGCCGTGAGGGTGAGGTTAACGATTATTAAGGTGTCGAAGCGATACCGCTGTTTACATCTAGACTGGCCACAATGGCGGCAGTGAAAGCGATATGCAGGAACCAGGACTCATAAAGCAGCGGAGATATTTAACAGCGGAGCTGTTTAATCAAGGCTGAGGTTTAACCGTGCCGAGCGTTGATCAGCGCCAGCCACAGATGGTAGGAGTGGCAAGAGGAGCTGTAGAGAGAGAAAGAGAGACAGACAGAGAGCGAGAGAAAAAACAAAATGAATAAAACAAAATCAACTTTCTTGGCGAGGAGGGATTCGAGCCCGGGTAGCCACGGCCTGAAGGCGAGCGTCATAACCACTGCACTATACACCCATTTTTTATTTATTGCTGCACTATACACCCATGCTTGCAGAACATGCATTTATGGGAACGATATGGTTGCATTGTACTGACGATTGTAACACGACTTGCCATGGGCGAGGGAAAGAGAAATTGAGAGCGAGAGGGATAGAGAGAAAGAGAGACACAGAGAGAGAACGAAAAAAAGAACAAGATAAAGTTTCTTGGCGAGTCAGGATTCGAACCCGGGTACTCACGGTCCGAAGCCGAGCGTCATGCCCATGCTTACACCCACGCTTGCCGAGCTTAGCTGTTTCATCAGATTTCACAAGCGTGGAACTGGCTTAACTTTTTTAAAGGAAACTAAGCGCGGAAGGACTAAGCTCGTTTTTCAGAGCAAGAAGACCCTGCCCAGCACTTGAATCCCCCGGAGATGGAGTGGATGTTCTCCACTGTCGCGAACATTTTGTAGCTCTATAAATAACTTTTTCATGTCGGGAAAAAATTACTACTTCCTTTGAACGCACAGTGCTAAAAAGACCTAGCCTCCCATGATCATGCCTGATCTAATTTCTTATTCGGAGAGCTCGTGCGAGTCAACTCACACGAAGAAGGTGATGCGAGGAATATGATTGGTATGTACAAGTGATAACAATGAAGCGCACAGATATCATTCAGAAGACAGTGTCTAACAACAAAATTTGTAGTATCATTTGCAATTGCGATGCCAGATACCACAGCCTCCTTTTTTTACCCATGTCTGGTTTGACTCTATCTGTGCAATGTTATTATTGTGGTGAACCTAAAAAAATCAACCATTTATTTCATAAATGCCAAGTTTAGAATGAAAAGGACCTCTTCGCCAACTTCGGCTGGACCATACGCTTTCCATGATAGTCTTTCTATAAAGCACTGACACTAGGTTCCTGTAACGGTACCGTATAAGATGCGCAATTTAATTTAGAGGCAGAACGAAAGAAGTACCATGCTAATTTTTCTCATTTTTTTGTCTCATCAAAAATGATTAAGAGTATTACTAGCATCTAACCTTTATTAAACTAAAAAAGATGACGTAAACAGAGTTCAGAAAATGAAGCTTCTTTTCTATG